>NC_137462.1:85704850-85980838 GCF_964235325.1 Thermobia domestica
CAATAAATATTTTAATATAGTTCTAACATTTCATTATTTAACTAGAATATCAATAACTAGGTAGTTTTGTTAGTTCCTAAATCTTCGCTCTTGAAAATTGTATTGAACTGAAATTTTTACCTTTTTTACATTTAGAGGTAGACTTGTCCTTGGTTTAAGAGAGACTAAAACATTGGAAATGTGTTAATATTGACTCACATGAAATTAATAGACCGTTTTGCACTGACCCATCAACGATAGAAGTTTTTTTTTTTAATTTAGTCGACCAGGGACTATAAAAGAAAATATCATCTGAAACGATTTGCCTGATTGGAAATTAAAAATCCAGTCATAATTGGGGGCTGCAGGATTCGAACCAGAGATCTTCCGATTATGAAGCAAATAACATTTTATGTACACCAGCAAGAACCTGCAGAGAGCGAAAGAAAATAATTTAGAGATAAATGTCATGATTAATGCACAGGAAAACATTAGAATGAACATGGGAGGAATTTACCATTTCTGTTCTGGAAACTTCTGTTACTCTGTCAGTCTTCCCAAGGGTTCTCTGATTTCTTTCCTATATTATTCCATATTCATTCAGTTGTATTTATCACCCGTCTTCTCTAGTTTACAGAGGATATTAAATATTTCACTTCATTTCATTTCGAACTTGTTCTTGCGAAAAAAAAGTGAAAATATAGAAATGGGCAAATAGGAACATAGATGCGGAGAGATATTTTTTCTAAGTATGCTGTGGCGGTTTCTAATCAGCTTCCATATCTTGAGAGCAGATGACTACGGGAACCGTGTCATATACTAATGACGTTAATATGGTTTCTTTCGAGAGTACACAGCTATGTTATTTTTTGTTAGTGACATCACTCACCCACTTTCTCTTACATACCTGCCAGTAAATACTGTTAGTGACAGTATTTACTCAATTTTACTCTTCTTCCAAATGTTATTAGCCGTCACTTTCAAACTGTTACTTTAGAAAGACGCGAAAAGAATAATAGGATACTAAATGCTTCCCGTAATCCTCTTAAAACACAGACAATGGTTCTGGAATGTCACATATTTGAAAACTGTTTCTAGAGTACTGAATTGTGTTCTGATTTACTCATTCCATAGTATATGCCTATATTTTCATCTTTCTGGGTTTAAAACAAAAAGAACAGATCCGTAAACGAGATAGAAAATTTGTGAATAAAAGAGAAGTGTGTAAGTCAGGACTGAGAAATCTCTCGTCAATTTACAAGGAATTGAAAAAGGATATGAAATATGATATTCCGGTCCAAGCTACTGTTTCCGGAAGCCTATGGAGAATAAAAAATTTGGGTGATTAGGCCAACCCTGATTAATATTCATTACAGACTTTAAATCGTCAGTAGTAGTTATAAGTTGTACGCTATGAGTATAGAAAACATTCATTTAATTTTAATCCAAATTTATTACAGTCTTCGTACAACTTTTCTATCAACATTCTACCTAGGTAAAAGTTAAGTATCTATCCATACATCAAGTAGATCATTAGTATAATTTGATGATATTTTAGTCTAAGATAAAGTAACTTCTTTCCAAAGTAGATATTATACGTCTCTTGTATTTTGTTCTACTTTAGAGTGTTATCAGGTATGAAGTAAAGAGGAGTTCACTACTTTAAAAGTTCTCATACGCATGAAACAGCATCTTAAATAGCAACGATGAACATAATTACAACACAAACAGTGATGTTCCATATCTGAGTTTCCTTTTTAACCTGTGAAATCGTATAACAGGAGGGAGGGACACAGTGGCTCAATAGTAGAGTGCTCACGTCTGGTGCGAGGTGTCCCAGGCAATGTGCGTTAAGTGATAGATAACATTGTGGGTTTTCACCTTTATTCCAACAATTAATTTCATAATCATTCACTTTCATTTATCATCAGTCTCTTTCAGCCTAAAGGGTATAATCATGTGACGTAAGATTAGAAATTACACGTCATTTCAACTAAGTAGATTCTAGAGTTTTGTTTCATTGTTTGCTATACTGTTACCGTGTGTTAAGTTATCTGTAAAGCTGATGTCTCGAATAGTTAATAACGTTTTTTTCAATATCATCCACTGTTGTACAATTACAGATGCTTATCAATCGAGTCCGGATTTTTATGTAATATCAATCCCCTAAATATGTTCATAAATATGTAACAAAAATCGCTTAAAAATGTAAGAAATATGTAATATTATATAAGAATATGTAATATTACCTATGTTACATATTTATGAAAACGTAATATTAACACGCGTATGAGTATGCAATATTTAAACGAGTTATGAAAATAAAAAGAAAAATCTACTACACTTTATCCTGCTTAATGCAAGTCCCTTAATGAAGTGAAATGCTTGAACAGCTGAGACAGCCATACGTCATTGATGTGACTGATTGCAGTATAATAAAAATCAAACACGAATGAAGGAAGATGTGAATCGGCTAGAGAGGAACAGGAAAGCACCAAGAAAAGCAATGTATACGGCATTTGTACGTCATAAATCTCATGTGGTGTGGTGTGGTCCCGTTTCAAATCTTTTACACTAAATGCGCATCCGTCACCACGGCCCAATCTTGAAATGAATTATACGCAATATACAAATTTAAATACTAAAAGCAACTTAAGACGAAATGTATTGTTTCATATATATATATATATATATATATATATATATATATATATATATATATATATATATATATATATATATATATATATTTCATGCAGGGAAAAGCAGTCCTATATCTTTTAAACAATACCAGCTGAACCGAGATTGAAGAATATTTCCACTAATGAACATTTTTAATTTGAAATAAAGTACTTACAAAAGATGTGCCTGCAGTTCAACTGTGTGTTGTTGCACAATGGGTTACAAGGTACATTTCCAAATGATCAGAAATAAAATTTTGTCGGAGATTGGATAAAATATCCTTGTATGCAGAGAATGATCTCTCCACATCTCATGAGGTAACAGGAGCCTATTTCAACAGGGGGATGTAGTTGATTTAGGAGGGGGGGGGGTTCTTGTTTCACCACTGAGAATCTCACACACTCCCAATAGGCTGTCGTAACCCGGGTTTCTTTCCAGCATTGCATTTAGTTTCTTTCGAACTTTTTCTCCTACATCTCCACACACATCTTGCAGCAGTCTCTTTGCATCCTCTATGATTTCCATGGATTGCGGAAGAGGCCGCCCAACAGTCTATAGCTTTCTAATGCTTGTAGGTAGCCAACCAAAATTGTTGTCTATGTATGCGATATCACATGCTACTTTTGAGTCATTAAACAGTTTCTGAGGAATGCCAACTGACACAGCAGACTCCGATGGAAATGAATGAGCAACAGGCTTAATTTTTTTGAAAATGTTCATTGTAAAAATGTACTGCCTGTATCCAAGTGCCCCATCGCGTTAGCACAGGCTCCGGAGGAAGTGGCACGTCTGGCAGTTGATCTCTGTAAAGTTGAACACGTTGTGGCGCCTTAACAAACATTTTTTTTCGTGGAAGAAATTAGTTGATTTGCTTCGCAAAAGTTGCCTCTCACCTCTTCAGCAACACGCTGAACATGGGCCATACAGGTGAAATGAATTAGGTGAGGGTAAAACACTGTAAGCTTTTTAACATGTACGCTGCACTGTCTGTATAGAGAACAAGGACTTTCTCTTCCTGAACTCCTCCTGGCCACAACACTTTAAGGACTTTCTCCTCCTGACCATCGTTTACAAAGCAAGCAATCGTGGAATGATTCGTGCGTTCCAGCAATTTACTCGCAATAAGATAGGATTTAGATGGAGCATTTTCACTTAACTTTCCAATCACTAAATTTGCTACATAACGTCCAGAAACGTCTGTTATTTCGTCCCCAGAAATCGAAATATATGAACTACCTATTTCTGCCCTAATGTTATCTATAGCTTTCCTATAACAAACTTCGAAATAACACTTTCGAAGAGTGGATTCGTCAGGAATTCGACGCCCGCAGTACTTCTCCTGAAAAGCACGGTATTTTGGCACTTGAACTTTGTTCCAAGGAATGTTTGCTGCTATCATTGCTTGGCACAAGTCTTTGAAAAACTCACTCACTGAAGTATCTTGATGCATTTGTGTCAAGAGTACTTGTTATTTTGCAGTTCGCAAATTTTTATTTCTTGCATGGAGTGCACTTCGTACATGTTGTTCTAACTGAGATTTCATTGAACATCCAATTTTTTTTTTTTTTTTTATCACACACTTGGCATAACACCAGTACCGTCCGTAGTAAACGCATCATCGATAGTTACCCACGACCGCAATTTCGCGGATAACTTCGACGGTCAATACAGAACACGTGCGTTTTGCAACTGCAATACTAGAGTACTGTCCTTCTGTCATTCAGTTGAACAAGCGAAGTTTTTTGAAAGCTTAGGTTACCTGCTATGATATTGCCATTGTCGCCAGCTTCTTGGAACGAACTCTTGTAGTAAATTCCTGGAAGCACACTAGCATACAGTTTTAACTTGAATTGCAGGATTTGTTTTCATCTTTTTTTCCGTTTGACCTTCGATAACAATCAAATAGACTTCATTTTAGGAATTTCCTGGCCAGTCGCCTGTCAGGCACGTGATCTGTCTTCCTCCAGAGTTGAGAATAAAGGACGCTGCTAATGTACCCCGGAGGGAGGATTTTTACTTGTTTCTTCTTATATTTCTTTTGTTATTGGCGAAAATTCTGCGAAACATAGTTTGACAAATAAAAAAAAAAAAGAGATATTTCTCTTTCGGTAAAGAAACGAAAAGATAGACATGACAAAATTGAATCTAGATGCAGGCCTTGCACAGTTGGAGTTTTTTTAAATTATTATTTATTTATTTTAAATTAAAATTTCATTAAACGCAAAATTTTAAGACAGCTTTATGTAATATATATATATATATATATATATATATATATATATATATATATATATATAACCATAGAAATATGTAATATTGGTCATAATATGTAAAAATATGTAATATGAAACTTGAGTTGAAGCCCCCTACAGGTATGAATCACAAACATTTAAGGATTTGACGAACCTACATATGAAGGAAAAAATATGTAATTACATACAAATCCGGACATTACTTATCAATTCAATGGAAACACACGAAAAACATGAAACTTATTCGATTAATATGACGCTGGATCAGCTTTCGCGCTAACATCAGCTCTGATGTGACGTGGAATGAAGTCATAGACGTTGTGGAAAATGTAAAGTGGAATATTGTACCACTACACGTGCAGTGCACCACTCAGTCGGTTCTATAAGAGAGAACGCAGGTGGGAATCTACGCCGGATTTATGTCCCCAAAACAGACTACAGGTGTTCAATTATGTTCAGGTCTGGATATTGGTGGGCCAGAAGAAATATTTATCTTCATCTGGATGTTTCTCAGACCTCACCGCAACAGCTTGAACTGTCTGAATGGGCACTCCGAAATAAGGCGTCAATGCCCGGAAACTTATGGACTATAGTATGCATATTGTTCCCCTAAATAGCGACATAATCATAGATAGCGACGAGACCGATAAGCATCACTGAAAACTAAGATATTGCGACCCACACATCAGAGTCGCCGCCGCCGTGTTTCATGGTTGGGCGGAGACTGCTGGTTATTTGCGTTATCCTGACATACGTAAACACGGCCTGTGGACTGAAATAAGGTAAACAATGACTCATCCGACCATATCACACATTTCCAATTATCAGCAGCCCATATTGCATGTTCGGAACTGTTTGCATCGTCTTAGAGCGTTAGTGATCAGCGGTTTTGTCCGTGCAATTCCCATATGTCCATGTCATGTAACTTGCATCGGACTGTGATTGTCAACACAGATGCTGCTAGAGTTCTTCGCAATCGCACGACAGTTGCTGCTGTTGCACAAGTCCCGGCTGTGCGGTCACAGCCTGACCGTTGCCAACTCAAATATCTGACGTGTTTCCATTAATTTGGTAAGGATGTGTATATAACATGTTTTTGTGATATTACATTTATATATATGTATGTATATTTGTAGAACAAAGAAATTGTTGAAGAAGCTGTTAGTGAGCTGTGAGGGTCTGGACAGAATTTTCAGCGTTCTGATAAGCGAGGATAGTGAGGAATTTCCAAGCGCTGTTTCTGGTCTTTCAAAATTGGCAGTGTCAGTTGGGACCAAAACTGACGGCGGAAAAACAGACAGTAGTGCGATGGACAATAAAAGTGTTCCGCCATGTTGTAATGTTAAAGAACATAGTCATGATGTCGAATTTCTATTGGATGATGGTTCATCAATCACAGCAAGTAAAGATATTTTAAGTGAAAACTCACCGGTATTCAATGCAATGTTTCAAGGATATTTCAAAGAATCCTCTGAGAACACTGTAAAACTGGGAGTAACATCATACTCATGTATGCAATATTTGATTCATTTTCTGTGTAAGTGCAATTGTCCCATTACGAACAAAGTGCAGCTGGATACGATGCTAGAAGTAATCACAGAATCCAATAAGTTTTTACTGCCAACACTTCATGAGAAAATGTGCAAAGACGTAATAAAATATCATATGAAACCGAATACAATTTTCCAAGTTTGTTCGTGGTGTTTGAAAACAACTCAACAGGACACTAGGTCGTTTGAGTTACTTTGTGTGGAAACTATCAAGTATTTATTAATCGGGAAAATGGAAACGCAGCAAAGAGTTGAAATATTGAAATCCCTAATGATGTCTGTAAGTAAAGTAGATTTGAATGACTGGATATATCGAGTAATTTCGGAACAGCTGTCTATCTATTGTGGGTTTGTCCTTACGGGTTCTGTCTATGAATAATATTTGGTTTGTTTTGTTAACGAGCTTTGTATTGCTAGCTGGTCGTGGGCGTAGTAATTTCGTGTATCGCAACAGTTTATAGATGGGAACATAACGATCAGAAACAGAATATTATTGTAATGAATGAATTTTGTTGTAAATATTTATATACTGCAAAAAGAGTCCGTTTGTTTTGTATATTGTTTTTTTGTTGACTTTAAGGGCTTTATAAGATCCTTTATGTTAATACACACTTTCTTTGTGTGGGAATCCTTGACATAATAAAGAAGTATGTATATATACACTTTTCATTGTTTTTTCTCCATTTTTTCGGCATGTAGTTTAAATGCAGCTCTGTAATATTGATTAAAAGTTTTATCTTGTATTTCAGAATGTGCTTTAGAATAATTTTGGAGGGGTTGGGATTTTTTTTTTTTTTTTAATCTCTGTTTATATCTCCGATACTATAATATTTCTAGAAACACAGATAAAAATAATATTATTACGTAAAACAAAGATTATGATCAATTTGTATGTTTTCAACATTATTTCGTTTATACTGATATTGTGTGACGATTACATTAATTTTAAAATATATATGTCCTTAAGTGAACCCATTTTATTTTCATCGAACTTAGCGTGGTAGACTTTGAGCTTATTTGTACGCATGCGAAAAATTTTTCTGTCAGAGTTATGAGCCATCAAAGTTGGGGTTAGGATTTGCTCAAACACTCGAGAAAAAAGTCAATTACTATTTGTGACAAAATTGTATGAAACAAACCTGTTAAATGTCAATTTGAGCCATAAGAAAGCGAGGTTAATTAGCTACGTATGGA
Organism: Thermobia domestica; assembly: GCF_964235325.1. Taxonomy (NCBI): domain Eukaryota; kingdom Metazoa; phylum Arthropoda; class Insecta; order Zygentoma; family Lepismatidae; genus Thermobia; species Thermobia domestica. The sequence continues at coordinate 85,712,508 of NC_137462.1, forward strand.
AGGATAGGAAGGGGGGTAAATGCAGTGTGTACTCATAATAATTATAACTACACCGAGTGTAGGATAATTGGGGCTGAAGTGAAATCTTTATGTAATAGCAAAATACATTTAAGACATGTATGCAAAACTCTGATCCTTGTATGGCTATTTATATGTGAACTTACATATAATCATTCATAACACTTGTAATAGGGAGAAATGTAGAACATAACCACTATTCCCTTTAGTTGGTATACCTCGCTTCCAATCTACAGAATATCAGCTCTCCTTCTTAAATGAGTGTTTGTAGCTGTGTTATGTAAACATGGTTTCCTCTGAATTTATCCAATTTTGACAATCAATATGACACGCAAGATATTACGATTATAAAAGCAGTATTAAATATTTTGTACCATAGTATTCCTCCAGAACACGAAAAAAAGTTTGCGCGTTTTTTTTTTTTTTTGTGTGTGTGTGTGTGTGTGTGTGTGTGATGGAATGAAGTTTTTGGATATGGAAGGCCCTTCTACAGCATCATGCACTTGTTGCTGGTGCAGGAAAACAAAGATTTGCATCTCAGTAATTCTTCGCCAAGAATTGTTTTTGTAGTACGAGTCCTACGTTCTGAAAAAAAGAAAAAAAATTGATTATTTATTTTTAAGATTTATTAAAGTACTGAAAGTTGGTAAATAGCACTTCAAGTTAGCTAGGCAAAATATGGTTAAAAAGGATTCATTTCTTAGAAAAATCAATAATCATCCTTGTACTAATTTTTCGGTGTCGTTTAATTCTTATTACAAGAATTGAAGGGTGTGGCCGAAAATTATTGGATAAAGGGCCGTACGAACTCGCATCTTTTAAGTACCACTTCAAATTTCCCCTTTTTAATTTATCTTATTGAATGACTTTCTATGCATAAATGTCCCTGGCACATATGCGTCTCGGGAAAAGTGAAAAGGTAAGTTAAGCGATTGTGTCCTAAACATTAGCTGAGTTACTCCACTATATGTAGCTGGAATGCTGTCACACACTGTAAGGAAACAGGTAAGTTATTTTTTTTTTTTTTTTTTAAATCACAAATTCATGAATATTATCATAATTGAAATAATCAAGTTTCCTTAATGCCAGTTTATAAGCTCCTTTGTTGCTAAATGGTTGGCGTATGCGTCTTCGGCCCTGCACCAGCAGCCAAGTTTGATTTCCAGTGGATCATGTGGTTTGGATCCCATGCTAGACTAGGTGCACGTCTCATATAGTCTCGGTGCTGAAAGAGATGCTAAATTACAATTCTTAATTCCAGTTAAATTATTATTTTTATGTCAGTTCCAATAATTTTTAATATCAATGTAAAAGTCCAGTGAAGCCGTATTAACGGACAGTCTAAAAGAAGTAGCACAAGGTTGTGTTTAGATTTTCAGTGACTTGAAAAGAATACCACTCATCTACTTGATGTTGAAAAAATGCAATGAAATGAAATCTTTAAGTTTTACGTCCCACGTTTATGCCAGTTAGGGTAAAGGAGACGGTGATGATGAGAAATTAATGAAATGGCTGAATGAAAGTGGGAGGAAACGGGAGAACCCCGAGAAAACCACGAGCACGGTGTTTGTCCACCACAAAGTCCACACTGCGCGAGCTGGGATCGAACCAGGGACCCCAAGCACCGGAGGTGAACGCTCTACCACCGAGCCACCGCGCTCTCCTACTTGATGTTGAGCTGATGTGGCAAGTAGTTGATTCATTCTTCGAATGGCTTGATGACAGGAGTTACTGGCAACTGGAGCAGCTTTGACTATAAAAAGAGCGACTTTCGTGGAATTTTATTTCGTTCACATATAGAACATATCTGGTTGTTGGATTGGAGTTTAGCATTCGATTCCCTTTTAGCAGCGAGACTATATGAGACGTGGAATCTGAAACCACATGAGCTCCTGCCGGGAATCGAACTCTGGTTTCTCGTCCGATAGCGCATGTTGGATTCATTACGTCAATACTAGTAAAATATCAAAATAGGTAATAACATTGTTTCACATGATGCACATAGATGTTTTTAATTATTCATTTGATATGATTTAGGTTCCTTATGCTTAACGGAAATTTCAAGACTGATCCCATCAATGGAAAATTCCTATTGGGCATCAAGGCATGAAAACTATTACGAATGTTGTTTGACCATTTTAAAAATCGATATGATATAATACTTCTCTAATAACTAATAATGATTCTCTACTAATAACTATCTTCGTCGTTCAATTGTGTCAACTACTGATGGATTTTTAATGTACTGTACGCTAAGGAATAAGTTATCAATGATCATCAATATACTACTAGCTGTTTCACATTTTTGACGTTCTTTTGATCTAAATATAATAATAATAATGTTTATTGCCCAATGTAATAAAATACTAAATCAAAATACATTAGTAATATAATGAAAGTTTGAAATCATCTACTTTATTTATTAGTTGCTAGCTGAAATGCCCGTTCTACGCATGGAAAGAATAGGTTTGCGGAAGTATTTGCACCTTCTTTTCCGTTTTCCCACCTTAGGATAGGCATTTGAATGAAAGTGTAATGATAAAAACCCATAATACTTTTTGATAAATTTTGAATCCCCTGCTCCCCGTATGATATGCCCTTTAATCGAAGTGATGTGATGAAAACTCAGTTTGAAGTAGGTAATATACTCAAAATTCTTTTCAAATGGGTTAGCCGCTTTTCCGTGTTATAATAATTATAGAAATCGCCCCTTCCCCACATTGAAATCGGAAATTTGGAAACGCTGGGGCACACGTGGAAAATTGACCTCAGGTATATCCCTCCTCACCCCATCCCGACAGGGGTTAACAGCATCATGAATATCACTATTCATTTCAGTCACCCCGAAAACTATGGATTCGATACTATAAAGATAACAAAAAAAAAAAAAAAATTCTGTCGCCTTTTCACCCACCACCTTCAAACATTGATATGACACCTACGATGTACCTGGAAGATCAAAAATAGTCCCCATCAGCATCGATGATCTGCCAACGTTCTGGAAGGCCATGGATTCCATCGCGGTAGAACTTGGTGGGCCGTGAAGCAAAGAAGGTATCAAGTGCATTTTGCACATCTACTAGGGATTTGAACTAGCGTCCTCTAAGATGATCGTACAAGGAATGGAACATGTGATAATCGGACGGTGCAATGTCCGGGGAGTATGACGGATGCAATAGTGTTTTTTATCCAAGGCTTAGAATGGTACCCCGCGTCATCCTACCCACATGGGGCTTAGCGTTGCCCTGTAACAGGAGGACCCTTTGTGATTCAGAAATGTGAGTTTTTCTTGAACACGGCTCATCTGCTGAAAGTATAGTTGCATTGATGCTCTGAGCAGCTGGTAGCAGTTTCCGATGGACGATGCCGCGAGCAGTCTATCAAACACACAGGAAGACCTTCTTCTGGTGCAGTGCTAGTTTCGGTTATGGAACCGGTTCATGGGATGCTAACCAATCATGACGACGCCGTGGAGCTTCGTACAGGACCCACTTCTCATCACATGTCAGCATTCTGCCCAGAAATGGCTCCTACCGTAGACGAGTCAGCAAAGAAACACAGGTTTCTGCTATCGTTGCCTTCTGGCCCGGAGTCAAATCATGTGGGACCCATCGACTCAACTTGTAGTGCTTCCCAAGTTGAAGGTGATTTCTCCACTCACACTGAATTGTAGTTCCAGCTCCTCACATGCCTGGCCACTGTTCGCCTCAATTGCTGCTTGAAGATCTTCATTTTGTGCATGTGTTGCGTCTTCGAGTGTTTCGTCACCGTCGTCAAACTTGTTAAACCAAACTGCACTGTCCGCGTAGTCACGACACCCTCACCAAAGGCCTGGCATATCTTCCGCCCCCCGCTGCAGCAGCATTTGACCCCAGTTTGAACTCGTACAGGATATGCCCTTATGACGCTCTGTGGAGGTGCCATGTTCACCCTGCCCTTACGCAAGTTCACGGTGTAACTGAAATGCCACAACGAGGTAGTTCGTATGCTAGATATGCTGGTTTTACCCCTACAACATTCTTTTCCGATTGTAAGTAATGTGTGTACAGAGTTTGATTGAAATTGTCCCAGGCATTCCAGCGTAATGCTGGAACATACATTAAAAAAACACATATTTGCTTTATTAACTATTTGGTTTATTCATGACAGAATACATCCACCATTCTTTCGTGCTGACAGAAAAACTGTTGATTACTGTATAACTATTAATTATGCAGTACAATCTACATAATTGCTCTGAGGCAGTCTTTTTTTGCTTTAAATCTTACTGCAAGTGCATGATATATTCCTTACTTAAACACTCATACACGTACATACATACACAATAAAAAAATTCTCAAATTCAGTTTTCAAGCCAATTAACGTGAAAGACCATAGTTATTAGTATTTCAACTGCAATGTAAGTAATTTATTATCTATTATCATTACAAAATCAAGACAAATAACCTACAAAAATAGTCATTTAAATCATAAAATAATCAGAGTCATTACAACAAAAGATTTAACATAAATGTATTGTTTTGTTTATTTACTGATAGATGTTTTGATGCATCTGCAACTGATATGGAGTGAATCTTAAATTAATAAAATAGAACTTACCTTTGTACCCGTGGTCATCGTCTTCTAGTTTATGCTAATATTTCGACTCACTCGTAAGCTATGTTCACGACCATTTGTTAGTTTTTGCAGCTGGAACTCATATACTACTATCGTTGTCTGTTTAAGTCCTGTAAAGAAAATGAATCACGAATTCCCAGACTACACTTATTCACTTTTAATATTTCGTTTCCAATTACATCCGCCGTCTAACAAACGAATAAGAACTGCTATTTCTAATAATGATTTTTGCATCAAATGCAATGTCTTGATGTTAATTTTTGTTTGTCACTTTGCACACAAGTTTCTATGTATAGTTACTTACTGTAGCAAATATTTTTATCTGTTCAGAAACTTGATCTATCCAGACGACATTCAACATCTTGTGCCCACTGTAGCTAGATCAAGATTTCTGTCAACTCCAAACTGTGATGATCTTAGATTTGGTAGTTTTAAAAAAATCCCTGAATATGAATATGAGAATCTCTGTACTATGAAAATAAAATTCTTAAATTTAAATTTGTTTTCTTTTGATTTGATATTATGCAATTTCACCTATGATCAAGATTTCCACTATCTAAGTTGTTAGGAGTTTTTTTTTTTTTTTTTCCATAAGAAAAGATTCGAAAAAAATTCTTTTAGTGGTGGAAGATCATACCTCCACTTCAATTTTGTGTTTCGACTTCTGTAACCCTCTTGATAAGACTCAAGTGGAGGGGTCTTCTCTTGCGTCTCTTATATGTTCTTTAACCTTTGTAGAGACGTTGCTTTTAGTCGTTCCTATGTAGGACACAAGTGCACGATGCAGTATAAATCCTTAGGGAAGCCAATTTCTCTATATAGTTTTTTTTTTTTTTTTTTTTTTGCAACGTAATAATTTTTGTCCTTCAACATAACTAAAATGTTTTTAAATCATTTTTTGTTAGAACAGAAACAAACTAGTGGAAATCTTAATCGTGGGTGGAATTGTATATCAAATCCAAGGAAATTTAATTTAAGAGTTTTATTTTATGGTACGGAGTTTTACAAAGCGTTAAAGAAAGCAAACGAAGTGTTAAAGTATGTCAAGGAAAATTCGTGTAATCCGGGAATTCGCAGTTTATTTTCTGTAAAGGACTTACATAAACAGACAACGATGACATTGTAGAAGTTCCAGCTGCAAAAAGTAAAAACTGTTTGCGAACATGGCTCTCAAGCGAGTCGAAATTAACACAAACTAAACTAAACCGCGAGTGCACAGGTAAGCTTTGTTATTCTATTGTTCTGTCCTTGTAAGGATATATTCTACAATATATAAGCGCGCTTACATGCTATTTTATTAACATCAGAAATCTGTCTTTGTGTAGTTTGTCAATTAAATATTAAGATCACAAATAAACAAATAAAATTTAAAAACGAAGCATACAACAGGTTTGTGTATTATTATCTTTCTTCGTAGAAATGTTCTGTAAATACTATGTTATTTTAGGGACATTAAAACATAAATCGAAATATATTATTCACTATTTACAAAAATCTTCATATGAAAAATGTTAGCAAATTTTCTTTGAACACACACAACAAATTTTTTAAAAATAAATTCTTATTTTTTTGTCGGAAACATAAAATAGTGTGTCTATAATAATATTCGTTACATATAATTTAAACAATCAGATTTTAAAAATGTTATATTTGCTTTCTAACTTTTACTATTTTATTCTAGCTTATAAACATAAAAATGTAGTTTGTAATAAAGATTTTAGAAACGAACAAATAACATTACGGTAAGTCTGTACTGAAATATAAGTGAAAAGTTTCATAGTGTCAGATAAGGCAATCCATCATAAAATGCATCCACCATTGAAGAGAATACAACGCCCCGTCAAAAGCCATAGAAGCACCATCTCCGGAACGCACTCGAGACGACATTGCTAATTATGCCAAAATGTGACCAAAGAGAATCCATCACTACCATAAGGTAAAAATAGCAGCACGTGTCGTTAACGATCACCAGCAACTGTTAAAATCGAACCATCCGAGGAGTTAGATCTCAAAACTACGCATACACGTCAGGTCCATGCTGTAGCATCAATGCACATCGCCCAATGAAAAATGGCATGCAAACACCTGTACGAACGCTGTCTACCGCGTGAAAAATGGCATTGTCATCATCCTAGATAAGGTGTAGGTCTGTTTTACCAAGTCAAAGCAGGTCCGTGCGATTCACTACCGTCCTGTCGATGGAAAGGATTCGCATTTGCAAGAAACTCCCCTCAAAGGGTTTATGGTAATAGAGGGTTTCTGTACCGAGGGAAGCTTCCTATACACAAGTGACATTTAATGTGAATGTAAATGCTTCTTAGTATATACATCATGTCTTAAATCTTATGTACCGCCAACATGCCTCTGATTTATATTACAATGAGACCGTTGAAGTCCACATCCACCAAGACAAAGCAAGCAGTCATATCGGCAAAACGGTGCCCTATATGGCTCACATGGAACAGGAGACAGGTATCAAGGCTATCTCATTCCTACCATCCATCACCCACGGACTATGGGTTATTGGCTTATTGAAACAGAAAATCACAAAGCATTAAGCCACAACATTTGAGGACTCTAGAAAGTATACAAGGACGAATGAGTTGAACTAAATCAAATTGTGGTGAATAATGGCATCCTTCAATGGAATCTCCGACGATGTGCACTAGTTCATTGCTAGGACCATCATATTGAACAGAATCGGTGGTGGGAAAAGTGTTTTATGGCCAAGAGCAGGCGGATGCAGTTCACTACCGGTAAAACCACTTTCTGCATTTCTTGGCATAAATAATACATTTATGAGAACTGGTTATATTTAGGTCAATTAAGTTCTTGCTGTTGAAAATTACTTTGAAAGGTCTTTTTGAAACCATTTTGTGGATTAGTGTTGAATTTATGTACAGGCTGATAATTATGAACAGAAAAACGGGCGGTAACATAAGGACAATTCAGTGTACGGTGGCTCAGTGTCAGCACTCTCCTCTGGTGCGAGGGGGTCCTTGGTTCGATTCCCGGTTACGCGAGTTTGTAGTGTACAGGAGTACCCCGAGAAAACCCACAGACACGATGCTGTTTACCACAAACTTACTTATCCAGGGAAATTTATTCGGTGGAAATTCAGAATCTAGAACTTAATTACGAAGGAATTCAAAAACTATTATCCACGAATATTTTAGACGGTGTTTGTGTTTTGATTTCCTTTGCATCAAAAGTGAAATTTAACATGTAGTTTCATTATTTTCTTTTTTTTCTTTTTTTTTTAAAAAAGGGGGGGGGGTGATAATAGAAAATATACAACTATTTCTTCGTAGTCTTCCAAAAGTCCTGCAAAAAGGTAAAAAGCTGTAACTTTGAAAGTACTACTTACAATTTTGTATTTTGTTTGTAATGACATGTGACATGTGTAAATCATGTGACAAAGATGGCGTATACTCAAGAGAAAGCTCAGTGTGTGGCGTGGTTTTTTGATTTAAAATCTAGTGTTTTGCTGAGAAGAAGAGTATTTTGGTGGCTTTGGGGATATGTGAAGACAGAAGTTTACAAGCAAAAACCGAAAGATGTCCAGGGTCTCCGGAAGAAGATACGTGATGTGATTGGGAGTATCACGGATGAAGCACGTCAAAATGCCATTCTTGATTCCCGAAAATACTTCAGCAATATTTGGACGTAAATGGTGCTCAGCTGGAGGTTTGGCGTTAAAAAAATGCTTGGAAACAAAATTTCAGACTTTCTTGCAAGTCAACTAAAAGTTTGGTACACATACAATAAATGGTTACAATGTTACAGCTTTTTACTTTTTGGCAGGGCTTTTGGAAGACCCTGTATTAATTTAATAAATGCATTTTTATTAAGTATGAGTCACTGTATGTACTTCCCACTATTTCATATTGAGCAACGCAGTGTACATACAAGCCACTGACAAAATAAAACTGACTGGCAACAGTCCACCAAAATTAACCAAGTAAGACTTGATGTTTGTAGTTTCTTATCTTATTTGGAGAAAGTCATTCCGTTGGTGACAATCCTTCCTCTTACACATTTTACCTATAATGTTTTTATTTCTCTGTGATAAGGCCATTCTTTGTCAAAATATTTTATAGTAGTGTGTTAGACTTCCAAGTGATGTTATGCCTAAGTACAGAAGTCTAGAACGTCCCTGTCCGTTCTCTTATGTCTATCAGAGATGATAAGAAATGGCTTTCTAACTTCGAGTTTGATTTTTCTATTGAAACCGAAGTGCTACATGTACACTCGTCCAAAATTATTGTCGCACGTCTATAAATGTGTTGTTGAAGGAATATAATTTGATAACGAATTCGCCCGGTATTTCTTATAACGTTAGAATGTGTATAATCAGCAAAGACATGTATGTGACAAATTTCATGTCAAAGGAACAGTAAATAAGAGCAATAAAACGAAAATAAAACTTTCTTGTTCATTTGGCAACATTTTGTTTTACTCATTCTAATTTTCGTATTTATAATTCTTTTCCTATGAAATTTACCGCAAATATACATTTCCCGATTATACACATAGTATCAGTATTAAAAGTACCCTGCAAAATTATTATCAAATTATATTCTTACAAGAAGACAGCTATAGATATGCGACAATCATTTTGGACATGAGTGTACCACTTATCGTTTTAGCGTTGGGTTTCAACAGTTTGGTACTCTATCGCAGTTCTACACTGTGAAACAGAACACTTGTTGAATTTATTAACTGAAATAATAATTAGTTCTTTTGTCCTAAAAGGAAGCCTCGAAATTAGGGATCATTTCTATAATCCAAATAGCTTCCGTTCGTATTGGCAACTGTTATATAACATATCAAGAAGTTCGTTATGTTTAAGAGCCTCGTTCCGTATCGGGCTTCGTAAAATTTGCGGATCGCAAAACGAAAAAAAAAAAAAATCCACAAGCAATTCAACAGCAATGCCGGTTATCGCAAACACTATGTAATGAGGCTCTAAGTGTTTATTACAATCTAATGAAATGTTACTTCTGTTGATTATTCAACAACTAACTACTATTCATTCTCTCCCGAACAGCTTTTATCTTCTGTTGTTATTATTACCCTATTTTCGTTCTTCTTTGGTTAGCGTACGCGCCTTTGGCGTGGGAGACCCGGGTTCGATTCCCGGCGGGAGCTCATGTGGTTCGGATTCCACGTTAATCAGTAGGTCCACGTCTCATATAGCCTCGCTGCTGAAAGGGACGCTAAACTAAAATCAACTCAACTCAACTCGTTCTTCTTTTGATTTATATATATTTAAAATATCAATGGCAATGACAGTATACTCTTATATCATAAGCAATCTTAACCGACTTTAACTTAACTTAGCATGGAGGCTGATCTTGAATTGCTTAGTACACATGGAAATTCATGTGCTGACCTTTCGGTTTCAGAGTGATTGATCATCGAAGCTGGGATTTGGACTGAAATTTTCGTAGAGGGTGAGGGATTTTTTAAAAATAAAAACTAGGGCAAAATACATAGAACAAACCTATTAAACGTTAAGTAAATGCAGTGTATATTTATAAGAAATTCCTAAAACTAATGTAGGACAAATCTTTCGTCAATTGGAAAAATAATTTCTAGTTACTTTATTCTGTTTTTAATTGCTACATACTATTTTTTTTTTTTTTTTTTTTTTTTAGAATCAATAAGTATTATTACAGATTTTTCAGAAAGAGAATGAACTTTTTATACTAAATTCGTTTTTTTTTAAAGTATCCAGTTCAAATCGGAAATAACTTTCCTGATAAATTAATGTACAGTGTTCATCAGCTAGTGAGAGAAAAGCAATATCTCAAAGCTTAATGCATATGGGAAAAAACATTTATGAACGTGTTTATAGTACGTCTATCTAAATTGAGATCGCTCAAATGTACGTTTTGCAACAAATAAAAGAATCAAAATTGTTTTTATAAAAGATACAAGGAGGTGAAGTTACAGAAAGTGATGTATACATTTTAACAATTCAGGAGTGGAAATTCCATGCAAATCAATCTTTATTTTGATATCTTGCCATAAACCTCATTCAGTCGTCATATTGTAATGAAAAAATCATATGCTACTTCATTTTAACCCTGTACTTAATCTATATAACTGCTATTGGAATTACATATTGATGTGGTTATTTCTTTAATTATGACGAACAAAAAAAGTTGACAGGATTGCAATCAACATTCTTGTATACGTTTAAAATCGCTTTTCACACAATTACACACAAGATTTAACTAAAGCGTGTCACAGTACTTTTTACTAATAAATTTGCTAAAACCTCAAACTATGTTAATACTTCACAGTTACTCTTTTAGATATAATAATATGAAACTTATATGATGGCAACAATTTAATAAAGTGAAAACAATTGAATATTACACTAATACATCAAATACAATGGATTAGAATCAGATCATAATATACTTCGAATATATTTGCATACGCAGTTACAAATTTTTATGCACAGAAGTATAAATGTGCCTACTCAAATGTTACATTTAGCAAAATATAATATATACGTACATATATTTAAATTTTTTTTAGCAGCTTTTGTTTCTTTACAATACACACACGTTCTTCATAGATACATATATATTTATATTTTTTTCAATATTTTTCCAGTATTGAAAATATTTACACAGGAGATGAGATTAGAATCACTCACATATACATCATTTCTAGACACTATCAGTTATAAACCTACCAAAACATAGTAAAAATTTAAGACTTCCTACTTATACGTTCAGTCAACAATTGTTAAGTAATGTAATACGAACACACATAAAAATATCAACATGAAGCATAAATAATAGCCAAACACCTACAGATATGCCTAGTACTGGATTTGCTTTTCTATGGTATGCTAACAGACTTGCACGTATCCGTAAATGAAATGAAATGATGATGCAATATTTAACAAAATTACAAGTGAATATTTTGCTAAATTGTAACTTTCAGGAAATTTTTGAAGCGCAGTGTGATCGAAGATTCATGTCAAATTCAGAATTAATAGTTTTCTCAACAATTATATTTGATTTGTAATGAGAAGTTCATATAAATTTTCGTACATTAAAGAAAGAAATAATTAAAATAGAAGGTTCTGCTGAAGAAATTACGTTCAGCATGACATTTCAGTTTCCCGGTTATTCTCACTATAATTGTCTCACCACATTCAATTGTATGTAAAACTGTCGTGACTGTATGGAAAGCATACGCACCTTCGACATGGAAGACCCAGGTTCAACTCCCGATGAAAGATTATGTGGTTCGATTTCACGTTAACTTGTACGTTTAACTCCAAATCAACCAAATGAGTGAAGTGAAAATTATGACTCCACAGACTAAAGTGAACAGAGGACCAATATAACACGTTTTACTGTACATGTCAATAAATTTCACTACAAAATTGACATCCAAGCTTTCGATTTTAATCAAGGATCGAGTTCCATAAAAAACGTAAGAAACTGAAAAAATAACATCTATCAACTTATAACGCCAAAATATGAAGAAAAGACAAAGCATGATAACATGAATTAATGTTTTAGCTGATTTTAGTTAGACTGATTTTAACACTGAAAAGAAATATAAATGTTATTTTTTTTAATCAAATTTATTTTTACTTTTTTGCTATTTATACAGAAAGAAATGAATCAGTTCTTTGACGATGGCAGTGGTGTTAACATTAATCTTCAATCTGGTTCAACCAAATTCTTATCAACATATTTATAATATCCTTACATTACTTACTCTTTAAAATCCTATTTCCGAATATTTCCATGATTTGTTAATGGAGAACCACGTGGATATTACGTTATGCAATATTTTATTATGTATTAAGCTAACTTCTGAAAACCTAACTTTATTGGAAGTGACATTGTAATTACTTAAATATGTGAGAGAGAGAGAGAGAAAGAAAAAAATACTGCTTTTAGGAATAACACTTGACAGTTGGTGGTCAATAATATAGTCAATTTTTAATAGCTGATCAATTTTTAAAAAAGGTTTCGCATACAAGCTTTAGATATAAATACAAGATTGTCTTTAAAATAGTATTAAGTTTGTTTACACGCTATTTCTTTTGATGATGTGTTGTATCAAAGCGAAATCCACATATTACACTCAGTTTAATAGAAAACAGATAAATGAATCTCACACAATTTTAGAATATATCTATCTTAGTTTACTGCTTAAAAAACATACGAATACTTTCATTCAATGTATGGTTTAATAGAATCAAAGAAACAAAGCTCATCGTATTCTGCGCCAGGCCAATCCCATCAAAGTTTCTATTAGTTTCCATCTAAGAGTTATTTTTCCATGTTCTTCTTCTCAGCGTATCCAAAACGCTTCTTCCCCAAACGATTCTCAATTAGAAATCTTACATCCGGCGCGATTATCCTACTTACCTTAGCAGTTTCGATCTAATCATCTGCATTATGTTTGGTGATGGGAATAATTTATTTTTATAATACATTTTCCTGTATTTGAGATCAACAAGAAGCCTACACTAGGCCGAAACCACAATTTCGTACTATTTATAACTCGTGTCTCATATTTTTAATGTAACTAGCAATGTTTCTATTTCCAAACATTCGGCCCTTTCATCCTTAAAAATTTCAATTTTCTACAACTCGTTTGAATATTAATAATTTTATAAAACTTTAATATGTAAACACTATTGATATCTCTTAATATCTAACATATTACATATATCAATGCTTATGATACATTCTATTAAATATAGACCACTTTTATTTATTCTCAATTTCAACGAAAGAAAAATCGAAAGCCGTGTTTGCTATGTATATCAATGTGAAGATACAAATATTAAGATTTAGTGTTAAGATATTGATCACAATTTTCATTGAAATATACGATCTTTTCTAGTCAGTGGTACTTCACAATGGGCACATTTCATACGTAAAATAACTTCTTAAAGAGGTCTCCGAAAGGAAAATGTGACCCGACAATTTTATCAACTTGACTGTGTTGTCTTCGTCTGTGCCTCACTTGGACACATACATGTACGATAAAGGATAATTTCAGAGCACTCCTAACATCACAACTTCAAACTTGAATTAAACTTTACAGAGCCTTAATTCCTTTCCACATCAGAAATAGGCTCTGCTGAAGACAACCGTATCAAGCTGTTAAAATACCACTTTATTTTTGACATGAGGACACCTATTTGTTATCCTCCTTCTGGTTATAAACAATATGCCACTAGAATACAGAAATAATTAATTAATTAACATAAAAATCTAATAATGAAGAAAAATTCAAGAAGTCGAGATTGTAAACCTCAACATGTCTTTAATATTAATATATCTTCAACACGATAAAATATACGGAATCTTAATATACTTTAGTGCAACATATTTGTAAGTATCAAATAATACACTTCCATTTCTATGTTTCCAAGAAAGTACATAAAATAAACGAGGCAAGGCCCATCTATTACTACAGAATACCTAACTATGCTCCTCTGGTTACAGATTGTTCTGAAAAAGACAAAAAGATAGAAGACATTAATGCCTGATATGTCAGTTCGTTGTACATAATATCTACAATATAGATATCCTAGAAATTTTTTAGTAGTACTGGAACTCTGTAAGTGTAACTTCATATAGAATTTAATAATAGTAATACAATAATAGAATACGAAAACGAATAATAGAATACGAATAATTCTATGTCCAAAATCAAAGTAATGTTTTGGACTTTGATATTTATTTAGGTTACATGCAAGTTTTAAATTCTTTTCGATACAAGAGTGGCTTACCACATTGAATTAGACTGTTCTTTCCATACAGATCAAATACAATTTAAAAAATACTGCGAATCTTCATATATATACTTCCTCCATATACTTCATATATGCAAACGCACTACTAGAGATTGTCGTACCAATCCTTTCCAAAGTTTTTTGAATAGTGTGCTTCAATTATACCTGAAAAATATCTGTTTGCAGTTGAAGTTTGCGAAATAATTTCTTTATTATTTATAGAAAATACATGTAATTTGGTATAAATTATCTACATTAGAACATTAGTACATGATCCTAGTAGAAACAATAATTACTTAACACAGTTTAAAGTAATATTACATGAGATATAACATTATATATACTGTATATCCAGGGTGATTCAAAATAATACCGACGTTTGGGAGGTGATTTCTAACACGAAGACAAGACAAAAAAATATAGACCAACTTGGGTGCACAAATGCTTCCTTTATGCGCTATGACCAGCCGAAAATTGTCAGAAAAATGCAAAAACAGCCATAACTCGTGAACAAAATGTTTGATCCAAGTTGGGTAAAAGGAAAATTCCATTATTTTTAGTCACAGATTCTATTAATGCATAATTCGATGTGGTGAAGGGACGGCGAGAGTGACCTCCAAAGAAACTGAAGAATTCCCAGAATATTTTATCAAAAGTTGGCTGAAGAAAATTGATAGAATCAAAGTACATTACGTCAACGAACAAAAATCGTACTACATTGTCCAAGTTAGAAGAACACTGTTAGAATTCATAAAAGGATGAGATATAAATGCCTGATTGATCTAGTCTGTCTCAAAGCAGAATGAGTTCTCTGAGGAAGAACTGCCCCTCTGATAGACATATTCTTTGAGTGTATGCCTATCATTTATGGAAAATACTGAAATATGTAGGTGCATGGAAGAGCGCAGCTTTTGTAATGTAATCATTAAAAATGCGTTGCATTTTATGAACAATCCACTACTTTAATCTCTCTCTTATCTTTCTTTTTCTTTAATTCTAGAATATATCCTTAATATGTTTACATTTCCGAACTAATTCACTATTGAACTACCTACCACACGACCTTTTAACTTTCTTTATTAATATGTTTCGTGATTGTCTTTTCCATCTTTCTCCTAGTAGAACTTTCACACACGTTTCGTTCCGGTGCCCTTGCACTTTTTATGCCCTAATACTTTTGCGATGCCCTGAATTGTGTTTTAAAAAATAAGAACCAGTGACAAGAGCAGAGGGGAACAGGACGAAGGTGAAGTAATATAAAATTACCCTTTTCGTATAGCTAGAAATATTTGCTGTGTCCCAAATATTTCTATCCCTCTGCCTGCCCTCACTCAAGAAACTAAAACTGGCATCCTCACTTTTAAGAATCTTTCAGTGAGTTCCTGTATCAATTTCTTCCGAATTTGAAATACTTTTCAATGGATATGTTACAGGTTAAGAAATAGTTACTGACTCAATGAAGCAATAGATTCAACTTAGTTCACTACTGTTAACTACGTAGGTCTTGTAGAAATGATTTTTAAGAACAGAAACTATTTGCTCACTCGTTACGACTGTGTTTCGTCAACTGCTGTATCTACTAGGGAAATTTCTCTGAGAGACAGAGTATATAACAACTCCTTTTAGCATTGATATGCGACGGTTTTTCCTTCCTTTAACGAGTTGTATATCATTTTCCGAAACAGTGTGTGTCAGCGTTTTTCAGTCATTTTTAGTTTTTGGCAGACTGTGTAATTTAAAAATTTCTCTAAAACTTTTTTTCCATAGGTAACGCCAAGTTACTCTATAGGTATCGTAGAGAACCATTACATACAGAACTACGACTACCTACCAAATAAGGAAAAATGATTATTGTTACCGTCGGTATGGTACATTATTGGTACCGTATATATATATATATATATATATATATATATATATATATATATACACCCTCCATTCCAAAAGAAACCGAACTTTTGAAAACAAATAGTACCACTAGTGCCATCTGTTGTAATATTTCACCGGTAGATGGCGTAGTCCCTCATTGACAACTGGTATAAATGTCAACATTTGGATGCGCGGCAACAAAGTTATTGCGTTTCAACTGTCAGTGCGTTGTGTACATCGGTCGGAAAATGAGTTTCAAACAACGAGCTGCAATTGAGTTTTGTGTTAAACTGGGTAAAACTTTTAGTGAAACGCACCAAATGCTACAAAATGCATATGGTGATGAGTGTCTATCCCGTACGCAAGTTTACGAGTGGTTCAGGCGATTCAAATCGGGTAGAGAGAAGCTGGATGATGACGAAAGATCAGGCCGTCCCAGAACCGGATTATCGGAAGAAAACATCGAAAAAGTGCGTGAATTCATTAAACATAACAAAAAATCGTCGGTGAAAGTTATTGAAATGGAATTAGGCATTCCTCAAACAACCGCATACCGCATTTTGACCGAAGTTTTGGGCCTTAAGAAGGTTAATTCGCGGTTTGTACCACACAAACTCACCGAAGACCAAAAAGTTGATCGAATTGCGCATTGCAAAGACATCGTTAAAAGTGCTCGGCAGGATCGAAACTCCTTGAAATCGATTGTAACTGGTGACGAGACGTGGTGTTTTGAATATGAGCCCGAAACAAAGCGGCAAAGTGCTGAATGGAGAGCGCCGGATGAAGGAACACCCAAAAAAAGTCGCTTGGTGAAGTCAAAAGTTAAGGTGATGCTGATTTGTTTTTACGATTCAAACGGAATTATCCACAAAGAATTTGTTCAGCCCGGCCAGACAGTCACTGGAGAGTTTTACTTGGGCGTCATGAAGCGTTTGCTGGCAAGAATTCGTCGTATTCGGCCCGAATATCGCGAAATCGGCAGTTGGACTCTTTGGACGATAATGCACCATCACATCGTTCGCGACTTGTAACTGAATTTTTGGTCAAAAATCACATTATTCGGTTGCATCATCCGCCCTATTCACTAGATCTCGCTCCGTGCGATTTCTATCTGTTCCCGAAACTGCATTTGGCGATGAAAGGAAAGTGGCACGCATCGATTGATGCCATTGAGAAGGCGACGACCGCCGTCCTAAAGACCATTCCAATAAAGGACATGGAGAAGTCGTTTGACAACTTGTTGGAGCGTGCAAATATGTGTATCGATGCAGAAGGGGAATACATTGATTAATAAAAATGATTTGTTCCAAAATGTACATTGCTTTTTTGTTTTTTTAAAACGTTCGGTTTCTTTTGGAATGGAGGGTGTATATATATATATATATATATACACCTGATTTTAGTGATCACGAAGGATTTATACAAGAGCGGCTCGGGGAAAGATAATAGTAAGCACCAATTCCATTGAAATTGAGTTGGTAGATGGAATGGGTTGTGATTTTATCACAGAATAGTATGTAACTAGTCGAAGTTCGGAAATCGAACTGAAAATGGCAGGGGAAGCTTGCTTGGCATGTGAGATTGCACTGCATTGCATGAACATGTTGGTTTAGAATTCATTTTCCTTCCTTGAGTTCTATTGTTCAAATTAACGAAATAATTTCATAGTTGATGGACACTGGAAAAACTTCCAACTTCCCACTAGCTGCCAGAAATTACAGAGTACGGAGAGTTTTAAAAACAGACACACAGACCTATTTAAAGTTATTTACGATTCTGTAAGCTGACTGAAAGTTACACTTGAAGAATTTTCATTGCAGCTAGCAGCACGTTGAATCATTCCGCTTCTTGAATTTATTATTAATTTTATACAAAGCATGACATGTTAAGCAAAGACAGTCAAAATTAGCAATGTGCAGAAATGGTAAAAACTTTAACACAGAAATATGAGGAAATGAAATCTTACATTTCCAGAAAATTATTTAATAGTTTTTACAGAATCATCATGAACCTGAGTTTTGATCTGCTGTGTATAATTTCTTTGGATGCAATATGTCGCAGCTGTGAAAATATACTGTATTTCAGAAGCATGGAATACACTAATAGAATTTGAATACATCATCAACACAACAATGGTTTATTTGCTTGAATTCAAACATTTCCTTTTTAGCACTGATGTTATATATACGACGTGGACCTATTGTTTAACGTAGAATCCAAACCACTTTACTCCCAGCAGGAATGCAACACTTCCATTTCGCCATGAGATCAATATAATGATGAAAGTTTACGTTACACAAGAATTATACTTCAATAACTACTCACCAACTAGTATTTCCTTGTTCACTTCTTTCATTGGACCCCTCATGTTGAGTTCTTGGGAAAAAATTATGCATTGTCATTTCTGGTTCTGGAGAATTATATGGCTCCACTGCTCTGGTGTTGGCCATGCTATTGTCTATAGCCTGTACATATGACACTCCAGTACCTCGTTTTCTGATCTCACTATCAGCTTGTATATCCTCTTCCTTGAGTCCCTCAGGTTCATTTTCTGACGAAAAATCACCCACTATCATTTCTGATTTCACGGAACTAAATGGAACCGTCGCTTTGGTGACCACGTTATCGTCATTACATTCGTTATCTTGCTTGGCAGCAACGTCGTTACTGTAACTTTCTGCTTGAGAAGCAATGTCTATTTTTCGTAGCAATACATAACAGTCACCTTTATTACACTTGTTCATAGAGTCAGTCAATTTCTCTGCAGACGAACGCAACTTTCTATCTTCTGCTTCATTATTGTCAACACTTGAATTCGCTGCAGATTCAGAATCAGAACTAGAAGGCCTCTTGTTCCTTGTTTTCACTTCCTGTTTTTGTTTCGGAGAACCTTTTTTCCTCTTGGCTACCCTCTTTACCAGAGGGGCATCACTATCGCTTGACGAAGCAGATGAAGAAGAATCAGACATGGATGGGGAATCATCATCTTCATTTAACGCAGACTTGTTATTTTTCCGTCTCGCAGATGGTTTTCTTCCCTAGAGAATAAAAGACGATTTTAAAATAAAACCAAATGACATATACGAGACAGTTTGGAACAACTGTAACGCTCTAATTTTCGAGAATCATAAATTCGAGATTTACATCAAATTACATTTTTCTTTGAAGCATTTAAATCATATGATCAAAGTACGATATCAAAATAGAGTAAAGTATCTTTCGACAAAGTAGACGAGAATTGTAACTATTTTGAACATAATTGTAACTTTTCAATGTTAGGCATTGTAGGTGTCATTAAAAGGTAGTCCACTTACAGAAATAAGTACTACGACAAAAATATTATAAATGATAATATAAATATTCCTAAT
Source organism: Thermobia domestica (assembly GCF_964235325.1). NCBI lineage: Eukaryota > Metazoa > Arthropoda > Insecta > Zygentoma > Lepismatidae > Thermobia > Thermobia domestica. The sequence goes on from NC_137462.1 coordinate 85,732,173, forward strand.
AGTAACTAATCATTACTGGTATAAACTACTTTTTGTATTTTATAAATAAAGTATTTAATATGTAAGAATTATTGTATAAAACAAATACCTTTACACTCTTTATCACTATAATTTTGTAAATTCAACATGCCAAGACAATTACTTACAAAACGCTATGTTTTTAATTCCTTTATCCCCTCCATGTATGGCAACAGACGCACCTTTTGCAACAGGTATCCACTCGTCAGTTGTTAGTAACCCACAGCCTTAGAAATAATAATTCTTTGAATAAGTAAAGAAACCAAAAGGGTATCCCAGTCTGGATTGGATTACCAGTTGGCGAGGTGTCTTAAGAATTGTGAATACAAGGGAAAAGCTCCACTAAGAACAGATGTCAAGCTTTTTATCATATCCACTAAGGTACTGGTCTTCTAGATTTTCTTTTCACCGAAGTTAGTTATTAGTTACGATTGATTTACTTTTATAAGAGACATATTGTACTCTACATTAAAAAACACGTATTTGTAAATAATAATTTCAAAAGTTTTCAAGAGATATTCGGGTTTAATTTGTCATTTTTCTTATAAACTCGTACTACGTGTACACGTACCCATTTAGACAAAAATGTTTTAACTTGGATAAGTAGTTGTACATTTTTGTTAAAACTGAAATTATTTCTTTCGAACATGTTTTAATTAAATAATTGGGAACGCTGTCTGGTCTGCGAGATGCTAAAGGCTTAAGCTTGTCTATTATTTTAATAGTAGTACTTTTATGTATCACTAGGATTATTATGTTATTGCTATTCATAACACATTCCAATGTTTCAACTTTCAGATTATGTTTTAAAATATTTCCTTATGCCTTATCATGTAACATACGTTCCTTATACGTAATCCTATTTGGTGCATCTTTCTTTTGCTACTTTTTAAGATTGTTTCAAAAATATCATTTATTGGTATAAGTGATCATTTACTATTTTCCAATCTTTCAAAATAATCATATCTTACATACGGCTGTATTAAGCCTACAAGTTGTTCTCGGGACTGAAATAATAATAAGCAGAAAGAAAAAACTCTGTACGTTGGACGTTTATGACTCCTTTGAAATCTGTTCAAATTACAGAAGTACCAAGACAGAGCTTTCGAACTTATGTTATAGCAATTTATGTATATCGCTTTTTCGGTTTAAAAAAAAAAAAAAAAAAAAAAAAAAAAATGTATGATGGAGAGGTGATCAACTTCCGGATTTACTAATATTATTATTAAAATATAGGGTAGGAGAAGGGAATTGGGACGTATGTCTTTTTCAACCTTCTTTCCCCTGACAGGTTATAGGTGTTTTTCTAGTTTTTAAGAACTGATTATATGTTGCAGATTCTTCTGCACCTACTGTGGTAGTGGTAAGCTTTCGGCATCTTTTACTTTTGATGCTGCAACATTTTTATTGTTGTTGGTCTGATTTTACCCAATTACCGCCTTGGGTGCAAAATAACTAAAACCATTGCCGGTGCACATAAATCCGTGAGGGTGATTGGGTGTAAATGAAGAAAACTCAAGCTTTCATTTGATGTATATAACTTTTATTCCACTTAAAAACTAATAGTTTTATAAGGCACAGCAAAAAATTATACCTCTGTTTACGCAAAATAAAGAGTAATTTATTTCTAAATCCCAAACATATTTGAGTGCCTTTTCAAGTCTTCCAGTTATTGTTTATAGCATAGTACATTGTCCTATGAACATAATCCAAAATGAATCACATACGAAAAAAAAAAAAAAAAAAAAAAAACAATAAGCCGTTAAAACTTTGGCCGAAAACATAAATAAATTAATAAATAAAATAAAGTTTTTTTAAAAAAACAAGAGAACAGGCTATGTTATCAGGACTCCCAGCAGGACATTGAAAAAAATATACAACAGTTTGGTTTATAAAATAGGACAATTTAGTTTATAGAATATTATGCTCTGAAGCATAGAAAAAAATATATAAATGTATTGTAAGAAACTGGGCAACTGGAAACAAAATTTAGATTAATACAGAATAAGAGTATATATAACCTTTTACTTTCTAAACTTAGTAGACCTGCTGTATTGCTCTGAGAAAAAAATGAAATGAAATGAAATCTTTGAGTTTTACGTCCCACGGTTATGCCGGTTAGGCTAAAGGAGACGGTGATAATGAGAAATGAATGAAACGGTGGAATGAAGAAAGTGGGAGGAAACGGGAGAACCCCGAGAAAACCCACGCATACGGTGTTTGTCCACCACAAAGTTCACTTGGCGGGGGCTGGGATCGAACCCGGGACCCCAAGCACCAGAGGTGAACGCTCTACCACTGAGCCACCGCGGCCCCTGCTCTGAGAAAAAAAGAATTTTCTCAGAGTCTAAGAAACTAATTGAAATAAATTACTTGATTTACTGATTAAAAGAAAAATGCTTGTGGTCCGAGTTGCCCTCGATCCACCTCTATTACTTATACATTTTTATTTTTACGTCTTTTGGTTCCAGCCTCAATCAGGGCTTGTGCATCTGACACATCATCCATGAGCCGATGCTTTTTATCGCTTTCTGAAGCCAAGTGTTTCCTTCTGAAATTAATTTTTCAGCTTCACGAACTTCAACACACATGTTTTCTTCCACTCCTTTTTTGGCATTCACTTGTGTCTTTTCTGCTGTGATCTTTTTACTGTTCATTTTTTTTCTGTCCATATCTTTACGATGCTTCTTACGTGCTTCTGTTAGTACATTAACATTTCTTTAGTGATATTTACTTTATTTACATTTTTACCCACTGCGTCTTTAATCATTCGTAGCTCATTGATGTTTTCTTCATTCAGTCCTTGTTTCACGGATGGCATTATGTTCTTATTTGTCGAGAAACCACGTTCAACAGATGCTTGCCCGTGTGAAAGTGTTAACACTGCTTTCACAAGTTTAATAATTGTTGGATACTTCGGTTTCCTTATATTATTTTCCAGCAGCATTACTTTGTTCCAATACACATCAACACTACAATCAACAAAAAAGTTATCGTGTATACTCTGATCACTCATATGAATTCGCCACTCGTCTATAGCCCTGTCAATTTCCTGACTGGTCAACACCTGAAGCACACAAGACGCTAATCACTTCGAAGATTACACTATATTATCTTGCTCTTCCTTTCCATGTCTAACAGCACGATACGAAATTTGGCTATGTTTCAAAATCCGCTTGTTTAGCGGTAGCCTTTGTCGAAGGTAGCTTGTTACTGTTATGAAGAATTTCTTTGCATTTAACGTGAATAAATGATTTGTTGCACTTTATTGACTTCCTTCAATGTCTACCATGCGCCTTCACCGACATCAATTTTATCATCTGGCAGTAGATTTTTTTCTTCTTTCACTTTCATATTCAGAAGATCAGATCCAGTTTTTCCATTGTGCAGTTCAAATACTACAACTCTTGTCATTATTCTTTGAAGTAGCTCAACTAATTTATCATGCAAAATGTGAATAAGTGGTTCCTGTTTTTGCATAATCACAAGGAATTTATCAAAGTGTCTACACTAATAAGAAAATGTAAGTACGCAAATGTAACAGGAGATCTCAAGTTCTGACGGATTCTCTTCTAGCATTCTACTGTAATGAAATTTGACTTTGCTTAGGAAAGAAATTAAAGAAATATCCTGTCATTGATGGCCACAGAGAGACAATTCTAGAGCAACCTGGATTTTCACGATTTTACTGCTTTCCATGATTTCTCTAGGGCTTTTCCACGACACACTTTTATTTCCAGGTTTTCCAGAACGCGTGGGAACCCTGCATATTATGTATAATATTGGATGGCACTGAAATAAGTTGGAGAATACCAACACACCTCAATGCCTAGCCAATATTTCTGCACAAACTGCTGAAAGAAAATGCTAACACAGCTTCCGTTATATGAAACTGGAGCATGGTAAGATTCCTCAGCTAAGCTTCACTGGGGGAAGAATAAGCACATAGAAAAAAAACAAACACACACACACACACACACACACACACACACACACACACACACACACACACACACACACACACACACACACACACACACACACACACACACACACACACACACACACACACACACACACACACACACACACACACACACACACACACACACACACACACACACACACACACACACCAAAAAAAAAAAAAAAAAGAGTGGACATGGGAGGATAGGAACAAGCAAACAAAAAAATAATAGTGAGGATTTGTGACTAGTCCCTCAGAAAAAATGCTCAGACACATTTAGCATATTGCTAATATGTAACAATTTAAATCATTATTGGAACTGGCTTTGGCTTGTATTTTTAATAATTCAATCAGTGAAAAATATAGGAAATAAAGGACAAGATTAAAATATAGGACATATATAGGACAAATATACACCAATTTCCAAAAGTATAGGTAAAAAATAGGAAAAGAGGACAGTTGGGAGCCCTGTGCTATTCAAACAGACATAGGAGAAGGTAATAAGACTAACACTAAATAACTATAAACTATTACAATAGAACTTATGTAGGATTGATAAACAGGTCCTATTTACAGCATCAGCACTATTGGCATACGCAACATCCAGTGGAGGCCCAAGTTGAATAAAATAGCATAATAAGCACAATGCACTATGAAACAAAAATGTACACCACAAAAGACAAAGATAGTACAGTATTTAAATGAACTCTAACCAAAAAATGTTCACTTAAGGCATTCCACCCATTTACCCCCACATCATGTGCCCAATTACCCCCTGGTGGTAATTGGGAGGTACAAGTTTAAACAAAATTTTAACTGTTTCACAATGAGGATTCAAGATTGCTGCTCTTCACGGCACCATCCTTATGATGTTTTTAAGCAGCAGTAAATTATCAGGATCAAAACATTAACAGATGCGCGATTTATTGTTACTCAAACCAAAACACACACAAACCTGAAACTCGGTTTCAAATATGTCATTTCTCAATCAATCAAATCAGTTTTTTTTTTTTTTTTTTTTTCTAATCAACATCTATCTACCCAACATTTGGGTGTAATTAAAATCCATAAAGATATACTGAAATGCAAAAAAAAATATACATTTTTAAAAAGTTTTCCGCCCAATTACCCCCTTTATCCAATTCCCCTCTTCTACCCTACAGAGTCTCTCCTATAGCTGGAAAACACGGCTAATCATATTTGAATGAAACGCCTATAATTCGAAAGAGGCAGTATTCACGTTCATGCATATATTACTTCCATATACATATACAGGCTAGACCATTTATCTTGATACGCCCATGTGACTTTTGAACTAACAGACAATAAACACTGATGTTTTGTACCATGCAAATACCGGCAGGGGGATTTGTTTAGAATACTCTGTGATATCACGAGGTTAACAATCAAGTTGTATGTTTTTCAAACGGCACTACGTCAACTTATTACGAATTTCAAATTTACATCTAAAGGGAAAACATACAATACCATGTCATACAGTGTTGTAAACTAAGGACGCTACAATATCATAAACATCCAAAGTTTGGTGGTCTCTACGGTAGTAATAACGCAAACGAGACAGACAAGATAATGCACATCCAAACAACTGTACTGTCTAATACTATGATTGTGATGTGACGGATTTCGAACAAATATGAACAAAGTTAAAAGGAATTTAAAATTTCACTTTTTTCAAAAGTATTTATTTCGAAAAACGGTACATCATCCAATTGTATAGAAGGATATCATTAGATACGAAGATCACAATAGTGTTTACAGCAATTTGATATCTGAAACCATTCTGATATGGTAAAAATTGTTAAAATTTGCAACATTGCTTAAAATTATGTTATTCCGGTAACTTATTGTAATTATATCTACCTGAAAATATTATAATGTTATGGAAGCAAAGTAAATAAAAATTGTTTAAAAAAGTTCTCCCAAATATGCCATTTTTAACAATACATTAAATTTAACATTTTTTCCAGATCTCCCGAATGTTTGTGAGATATCAAATTGATGTAAACTGCATTATGATCTTTACATCTATTGAAAACCATCTACATAATTCGTCGATCTAAACACTTTTTCGAAATTTTCAAAAAAGTCAAATTTCCAATTCCTTGTAACCTTGTAAGTGTGATATCGTATGTTTTCTTTTAATAATAGATCTGAAATATGTAATAACCTCACACAGTATCATTTGAATTAATACAGCTTCATGTTGGGTTGGCAACACTGTTAACCTTGTGGTACAACAGACTATTCCAAGCAATGTCCTTTTACCGATATTTGCAGTACAATATTTTAACGTTTATTGCCCATCAGTTTAAAACTTACAAGGGAAAAATGAAATGAAATCTTTAACCTCCCACGGTTATGCCGGTTAGGCTAAAGGAGACGGTAATAATGAGAAATGAGTGAAATGGTGGAATGAAGAAAGTGGGAGGAAACGGGAGAAGCCCGAGCACAGTGTTTGTCCACCACAAAGTCCACACGGCGCGAGCGGGGATTGAACCAGGGACCCCAAGCACCGGAGGTGAACGTTCTACCACTAACTTACAAGGGAGTATCAAGATAAACGATGCACCCTGCATAATATACTTCGTATATCATTGGATTTGAAAGTACTATATTAGTTTTAGAAAACAATACAAATTTGTTTCAAAATGCAAAATAATTGTAATTACATCAAGTTTTCTGTTCACAAATGCTCAACGTGGCCTCCTTAGCTGCACTGTACACATTAAAACAATATTCAGATTCTTCCCATACCTTGAACTCTGACAGAACTTGACGATTTGACAGATAGTTGGAGGAAAATTTCACTAGAGCCTATTTCAAGTGTGCCCTCGGAAAATATGTGAAACATACTTCGGCCCCACCCCCGCCACCCTCTTACGGATGAAACCCTCCCTTTGCTTAGGGGAAAGAAGTGAATGAATGACCTCGGCTATTTTGAAAATTTGGCATTCAGTCGTTTGGTCTTGACGAGTGAAGATCGTAGGTTACTGAGAATGGCTACATAGACGGTGCACAGCGAAATCCGTTAAATAATTCATTGTGGCAACGCTTCCGCATCCAATAATTAAAAGATCTTGGCCACAGCAACTTGTCCCTCTTCTTCCGAGGGAGGTGCGGGAAAACGCATCGACAGCAGCGCCAGCAGGGGCACACTGGAAATAGAAAGCCTCTAGCATGCGTGGCTCCTGCTAATGGCATCTCCTGTCAACCACATGACTCTTTCGAACGGTAGGAGTATCATTTAAATAAGATTGGCTATTTTCAACCTATAGAGCTTTGAAATCGCATGAAGACCTTAGAGACACCATGCACTAAATGTCAGAAAACTTACAGAAATCTGTCTCCTTTTATTATTAGTTTCTGGACGAGGCTTGGCTCGTGGTCGATAAACTGGTATATACTTCTCTGCAGCTGGCTGAACTCGCCTTATATCAAAATCCTGATCGACTCTCGTCACTGTTTGCAACCTAAAATAACATACTCAATATCACCACAAAAAATATTGCAATAAACCAATATCTTGCAAAAATTAGTAAATACGTGCACACAGCACAATATTCCTTAAATCACCACGATACGCTAATCTAAAGTAAGTAAAATACACAATAGCAATGAAACTACTTTGAAGAAAGAAAAAAAAATCACCAGATAGTCGAAATTATAATCCACCCACATTAACTTCAAAAGTTAATTTCAAGATGAACAATTCTGGCATCTTATTTCTTTGCCTCAATCGATGCACGAGGGGAGAAAACAGAACAGGTGACTGGTTTTCGATTTTTGGATAGTATTATTAATGAGGACATGAAATGCGAACGTGAAATAAAAGAAAGGAAAAAGAATGGAGAAAGAAGCATTTAAGAAGAAGAAAAGCTTGTTTTATGGGTCTACTAAAGACTTAAAAAAATGATAAAAAAAAATACTCATAAATCGTGTGGAGTTTTGCATTCTCTGGAGCAGAAATATGAACATTATGCAAAAGCAATGTAAAAACATTGGATCCTTTCAAAATGTGCAGTGAAAGACAATGGAGAGAATTAGCTAGGTCGAAAGGGAAAAGAACAAAGGAGTGTTAGAAATAGGAGAGAAATTAACAATTTTAGATATAACTAAAAAGAGGAAGAGAAACTAATTGGAACATCGGCAGGAAAAAAGAGGGAGCGAAAAGACTACAGTTGATGGACTATATTCAAACAGAACACTCTTTCCTGAAGACGAAGATGTTAACTGAAGACCATTGTGCATGAAAGTTTCTCAATTTGAGGCAAGTGACATGCCAGTAATGGCAGAAAACTTATGACCATGGCAACTCTGAATATTAATTAGATAAATACTTCTGGTATATTATTCCTTTACCTTCGATGAGCTACAAAATAGACAAGGAAGGACTCTGGAATTAATTTAAGATATTAAAACCAAAATTTACCTACAAAGATCAAGAAACTCGGTTAGATACGACGATTAAACTCAATGTTCAACCTTAGATTCACTAACACATAAACAGAAGAGGTATTATACCTAGGTACAACGTACAATTGTATTATTACAAGTGATTCAGGACCTACTAAACATAGCTTAGCAGCCATTTCGCTTATTTGGAAGTACGTACGGTATAATGTTAAAAAAAAAAAAATAAAAAATATTCCAATAATTTATCCCATATCTGTTAATACTGGATAAGTGGACTGTTAATACATGAGCTATGGGATAAATTATTGTGACAAATTGAAGGAAAAGAGTAAGACTAGGCACATTTATATGTAATTTATATCCATATATTTAATATTGTTATACTTATATATTGTTACATTTTTTGTTATATATATATATTGTTATATTTATAATCAGTTGTATTTTAGAATAGTTTTGTTATTTTTAAATTATATCTAACAGACATCAAGGGAGGCTTAAGAGAAATTTTTTAAGGCAATTGGTCAATTATAAACAACAGGTGGATTACAGATGTTTGGAAAAGATAAACACAGGTGGAAGGGTAATTAAGTCAAGGCAGGTAGCAGACAGATGAGGCTCGAGGTAGCTTCCCACACAAACAATAATCTTAGAACTTTCACTTTTAGTATATGTGTCTATGCTCTGAAGATATCTCTTTCAGTTAGTGTCTGATGAAGATTACGTTAAGCTGTCGAAATCGTTACACTGTATTTTGGATTTAATAAATAAGTGTATATACTCTGATCACAAGTGTTAATTATGCCTTCAAAATCTGACTGAAAAAAAACGTCATCTTATACAGATCGCAGTCTTTTTTGTCAACGTACAAATACATTAAGCATTGTAATAATATACACAATTAATTGTACGAATTATTATAAATACGAGATTTAAAAATAAATAAATAACTGTTAACAACTAATATAAGACATTCCCGGCCTTACCTCTGTTGCTCACTTGTAACATAAAGATCATCTGGTCGATGATAGAGATTGTGGTTGTCATACGCTTTCTTATTGTAGAACAGTGCATCACAAGTTGTGCATTTAATCACATCCCTGTAATAATTGATTTCGTTTAATTAGTTACTTACGAACATTAAGTTACCATACATTCAATAGATATTATATATCGCAGTGCTTCGATAATATATAACTCGAGCACTGTAATATAAAAATATTAATATAGAAACAAAATAGAAGCAGCAGTGGCATTACATGTCTCCGGCCAACACAACACGTTCTGATCTAGGTGGCTGATGTACAGCAACTTTAAAAGAACAGTAAGTTTTTCTTGTATTTTATTGTGTATTTTACCAGCTCTTCATTTTCTACATAGCTATTTTTTTTACTTTAATCTTGGTCTATTAAGCTTAACCTTTATTATCTTAAAGGATGAAAAGACTGTTTTCTGAAAATTCGGTAATATAATCATAGAAGTTAATTGGAAATAAATGCGATAACCCTATTCTATTAACAAAAACTTTATATATTCTTGAAACACATCGTTAAGATGAGAAGCAGCGTTTACCAGAAAAAATATTGGGTTATAATTAACCCCTTAAGTGGGTAACGCATCTTAAGACTCTAGAAGATATGTACAGTTTGTACCTTAGTCGTCTAAAAGCGCAAATGCATTTCTTAAGCGTTAGAAACTCTGGTTGAACTTTTTACATTTTTTCCTTATGATCTAGTTATTTGTATTCGGAGTAAAATGGCATCTTGCAGCAGAAATTCCGAACATCTCTCTGATGGAAGAATAGCTGGGATTCTTCTTAGGAGTGAGAAGAGTGACTATAATGAGTCTTTTAATGATGAGGGGGACTGGTTTGTCAATCAGCTCTTCCACTGAGTCTGCAGAGTCCTTCGATGATAATGGTAACAATAATAAGTGGTCGGCAGTTGTGTCTGAAAGACAACGTTTTGTGATCAAGAAAAATGTTGATGTGAAAATGGAGGTAAAGGATTTCAGTAATTCATTGTGCATTTTTGAGAAGTTTTTTTGACAATGAATTATGTGAACTTATTGTTGAGGAAACAAATCAATATGCTCGGCAGGAGATTGACGGAAAACTTTCCTCTGGAAAATGAAAAAGAGAACCAAAAGCATTTCTTGCTTTACTTACAAGTATTTTGCAAGGTATAATCGGGAAACCAACAAATCATATGTATTTTTTACGAAAGAAAGCCCCTCAAACGTCAGTATTTGGTGAAATTATGTCGCAGAGACGCTTTCTTTAGCTAACAGAGTTCTTGCAGTTCAGTGATAATACAGCACCAAATGAAAATTGACTCTAATCCTCGTCTTAGAAAATTCTTGCCTATATTGACAGTTCTTGCTCAAAAGTTAAAAAAGTCCTTATGTTTCAGAGGTATGTATTGTAGTTGATTACTCTCTGCTTTTATGGAAGAGTCGTCTATCATGGAAAATATACATTTAAATCAAGAAATCGCGATTTGGCATAAAATCGTATGAATTTTGTGAATCCAAGTCAGGTTACATATGGAACCATTCTTGTATATACATATAGTAAAAACCACTAATAAGAAAAAACATTATTGTTAGCTCTAACATTGAACATTTGGATAAATCTGCACAAGTTGCTCTCCTTTTGATAGAAGATTTATTGATTCAAGGATACTTTCTCTATAACATAGCCACTATTACACATCTTTGCGACTGTTTGAATTTCTGATGAATCATGAAATTGATGCTCTGGGAACTGTGCATGCTTCAAGAAATGGTATTCCAAAGGAAATAATGCAAAGAAGTTGAAAAAGCGAGAAACCGTAGCTGCACAAAACGGAAAAGTTATGTAGCTTAATTGAGGGGGGGGGGGGAGTACATAATGAGCACTGTACCGAAGATTTAATGGAAGTCACTGTGAGAAGAGGAAAGGAGCTTGTAAAATCAAGAATTTGCATTAAATATTCAAAAAGAATGGAAGGTGTTGACAGGAAAGATCAGTGATTAGAACCCTAATTTATTACACAAAAGCAAATGAAAAAGAATTATCGAAAACAATGTCGTCAGCTTTTGGATTACTGTCCTCAGCCTTTGTGATTTATAGCAAAATAGACGGATCTATGTCACAGTTACAATTCAGAATTGAATTTGCTAGCAGAGTATTTTCAACATATTCCAATGCAGCTGAGGGCCGACCATCTAAAGCAATGTGTCTACTCGGCTGTTAGGGGGGTATTTTCCAGCCTACAAACCATCTTCGGCTACGAAGTGACACACACACAGACGGCGTACTGTTTGTGAGATGGAGAATGATATAGGAAAATAAATAGCGAAAGAGACTGGCATACATGTGTGCAATATGTGATGTGGCTTTATGTGAAGCTCCATGTTTCATGATTTACCACACAGAGAGAAAACTGTAAACCAAATTTCCTAAACTGATGTGTAACTTCTATAACAAATATTGTTCGTTTGTGAATATTTACGAGAATATGGGTAACTATATATATTATATGCACAGGTATTGAAATTATTGTTAACACAGTGAAATTAGTAACACTGCAGTGCACTGTAATTAAAAAAGTGCCAGTATTGAGTAAAATTGTATTTTCTTGTAAACAAAAAGTGAATTTGTTCGAATATAAGAATTAATAGACATATTTACCTATTTCGTGTGTACCGGCACTGAAACTATAGTTTACGCAGTGAAACTAATAACATTGTAGAACACTGTAACTGAATATAAATGCCATATAATTGTATTCTATGTATGTTATACTCATCACAAAACTTCACAGGGTGTCTACTAAAATTCCAAAATGAAATTTCGTGACTTTTCCGTGACCTTTTCGTTACCAAATCATAAAATTTCCTAATATTTTCAATAGTGAATTTGGGTGCGAATTAGATTGAATTTTCATTCATGCTATAGAAACGTACTTTGCTTGCGAATTGGTAGCGTCTGAAGCCGACCATAGACATTTTTGGTCGTGAATTTTGACGTTTTATAGAACAAAATTTTCTAATCTGTACTTACATTTGTACAGTTTAAAAAAAAATCGTGACCTAAAAGCTAAATTTCGTGACTTTCATGACCATTTTCTGATTTCGTGATTTTTTCGTGACATTCGTGATTTTCGTGACCGATAGACACCCTGCTAGAAAAAGAAAATTGAACTTTTTGAGAGAAAAATGTTCATTTTGGGGTTCGACTCGTACTACGTAATTACAAACTTAGAAGTTAAAATAATGCACTCATTATAGCACGGTTGAATACTATCTTGAATTTGTTAACTATTCCGCTGTTTTTATAATAGTCACCAAATGCAAGACTACCGCTGAGAGTGAAGAAAGCAATATCTCAAATTTCACGAAGGTGAAAAAATTGAATTTTGAGCTTCTGCCAAATTACAAATATTTCATATGCTTCTTTGAAATATGACTAAATAAATAAATAAACTTAGACTATTCTACTGAAAGTCATTTCTATTACTCTATTGAATAAATCATGAATGAAATGAAATCTATAGTTTTATATCTATAATATATTATACATATTTTTATGCATAATTTGAAAAGGACAACTACTTAAAATTTTAGAGTATGAAAATGCAAAATGCAATTACTTATAGCCAGAAAAATAAATATTCTTACTGTGGAACAGCATTTCTTTCTTGTTCAGGATGTTGCCTCTCCAAATGCTTCTGAAGATTGAATTTCACGATATACTCAAATCCACATAAATGGCAGTAGTACACTGACTGTGCTTCTCCTGCATTATTTACCCGAATTTTCTTACTAGGAGGTGGAGTTGCAACAGGTTTAAAAAACGCCACAATTCTGTGATAAATAATAGAAAAAGTTAAAATAATAATAATGTTATTTAAAATTTACTTTTTCACTTATTTTTCTTTTCTTTTTTCTTTCTTCTTACGCAATTATTAACCTTATAGTCATTCCATGGATGCAATTACAATCACCTCCATCCACGATCCAATATACAGCTTAACATAACATTGGATTGGATATTAATATACAAAAATATATTTTTTTAACTTGCATTATTTACTTACATGAACGTTTCCTGCATCTGTAAAATCACTAAAATCACTTTTACATTATGTTGGAGAAATTATCCCAAATAAATTTAAAAGCAGAAAACAATAGTATTAAAATAAAAGAAGCATGATGAATGAAGCCTGCCCAGTTAGGGAATGGCTGACGAATATTATTCACTTTAGACCTAATTCTAGCAACAAATATATACAAAACCTTTTCTGCGTTTCATTGATCTTTACACTAAATTCCAACTTCTGTTAATAGTATCAGCCTATATCTTAAGACCTTAACAATTACAACTCAATTGATTGAATCTGGATTGACTTGAGTTTAGCATCTCTTTTCAGCACCAAGGCATATGAGAGGATATGAACCATCTGCATCTGTTGAAAGAATCTGTTTAAAGTTGGATATGAACTATTGCTTGGGTTTATATCTGAATTGAATCCAGGACTTCGCACACAAAAAGCACGCGGGTTAGCCACTGGGAGCCATAGATCAATTAAAGTAGCTCATTCTAAGTAGCTAATGCAGTTTGAAAATATAAGTTAAATGCTGTCGTGGCTTCTCTCCATTAATAATGACGGATTACTGGATACCAGATCTGATCTACAATTTTATCTTCAGCCCTAACAAAACACCTTCATGTTATCCTGTTGTAGATTACGTTAATCTTTTCGTTTCCGAAAAAAATCTGATTATGAATTTAAGAGGATGGGAAGAACAAGATAATATACTAAATTTACATCAGGGTTTAACGCTAGATACATTACATTATCAAGCTTCTATTGATAAAACTGAAAAGATGCTATCCACAGATGCTTTAGATTTTGACAACAGAGAAGTATCTAAAGGTAAATCTGGAACCTCAACCGAATCATCGAATAGTCATAATATAGATAGAGCTGTTAAAGCTAAGGATATTTATAGGAGAAAGAAAGATTCTATAAGTACAAGCCCTAAGAGAGAGACCATCAAATTAATTTACAAATAAGCATAGATCAGTGCGCTCTTATAACTGATTCAGAAGAACTTTTCCTTAGTTCTAAGAAAAATAGTGGTGGTATTTTTATCAACTCGGAAGAAGGAAAGAATACAAAAGAATGAGAGTTGTTTATGTTGCTAAGTAAAGTTGGGTTGTGCAACGAAAACGTTTTATGTATTTCCATCTTTAGGGCAAAAAGCGCTTACAAATGTTGCATAAGCCAGGAAAGAGAAATAAAGAAATGAAGTCTAAAATGTTTTAATTAATATTGATTTGCTTGTTTTTTATTTCAAGTATTTGTGTTCAATGTTGTTATTTACTTGTCGCAATGACAATGAACCGATATTGGTTTCAGTTGCTAAGAAAATGATACAGTATCTATCTAGTTGTTTCTTCTAATAACTAAGATATCTAATTAGAACGCCGAACTATGAAGACGTCTGTGGGTTAGTTGTTGTGTAGATAACATAGATATGTAATATACGGAGTTCTAAATCAGTTCTATTTAATGTGTGTTCGTTTATGCGATACAATGCGATGCGATGAATTATACTTAACATTTTACGAATTAATTGCTCCAAAATAGAAACTGACGAACTGAGGCAATATATAACTGCTTTGAGGTTATAGCTGTTGATTTTGATGTAATGTGATGGAGTCGGAATTGATGTCCGAGATTGATTAAATAGTTTACGAGTTAAATAGAGTTGAGAAGTGTGAATATATGCAAAGCAAATGATGTTAAGAAATAATTAAGGTGTACTTAAGGTGAAGGTAATAAAGTAATATGGAAATTTACAGATATATATATATATATATATATATATATATATATATATATATATATATATATATATATATATATATAGTAGCAAGTTGTTAATAGTGTTTTATTAGTTGGTCTTGTAGGAATCTAACTAAAAGTATCTCAAGAGAAAAACATGCTCTTTACCTAACATGAACCTATAGTCATCTATCCTTATGTTTTTATGTACTTATCGTTACACGCTACTGGACCATTATCCTTCCCTTTCAACTTACTATATATATATATATTATTAATTACAAAAATTACTTAAAAAATTTACACATAAGTACTGTAACTATCTAAGTTTGACTGCTAAAAATTGTAATGCAGTAACTCACGAATGCTCAATATGAACCCCCTTTGTTACTCTACATACATCAATTCGATAACCCAATTCCCTCCAGACCTGTTTCAGCATGCTTTTAACAGCTTCTACTGCAGCAAAAATATGGTCTTTCAATGTACGGAGAGTTGGAATAGAGGTGGTTTATACATAATGTGCCAAAGGAAATCACAGGAAGTTAAGTCCAGTGATGTTGGTAGTAAATGTAAAAGCTGTTTACCATTGGGAGCAGCTCGTTCAATCCATCGGCACGACAGTCTCTCATTAAGGTAATTTCTAACACTACGATGGAAGTGACAAGGGGATCCATCTAGTTGATAGATAAAGTTTGCACTGTTATTTGCTAATGGACGCTATTGGATACATACTCGTAAAAGTTAGTAGCATTTCATTTGTACTGTTATGTTCAACCTGTAGCATAGATCACGTAGTAAGCGTGTGTAGAAATGTTTCTCCAGTCAGTATGGAAAACAAACAAGAATCGTATACTTTAGAAGGTAAAATGGCACCAGATACATTTGTTTTTTTGTGAATCAGGCATAATTCCAATAATTTCATGAGGTTTCTCAGTCCCCAAGATACGAACATTTTGTTTATTCACTCTTCAGGGTTCACTCTGAAGTTCTGGAATTAATTTCCCTGAATTTCCTTCACTGAGTAAGTAAATTTTCACTGACTCGCGATACTGCAAATGTTATCTTTTACGGTTAGAAAAAGTATGGACCCCAACGTTTGGTGTGATTGGAAAATTTTCACCATTTTAAATTGAAAACCACTTATTTACAACAACTTTCTTTTTTTTCTTTTTTTCCTTTTTTTTTTAACTCATAACGAAACTGGCCCATGGCCCTGGACTTTTGATACACTCGGTATATAGCCTCAAACATTATCATTAATATCCCTATTCAAACATTTACTGTGCCAATATCGTTTATTTCTCTGACGGCATCTCCAATTTCCCACATAAATTCCAGAAGATTACTTTAACATATATCCACCACAGAAATCACGCCAAACAGGTCACCTGGATTGTAAAAAGCCAACAAATCAACTAAAAGCCTATGTCATAAATTTAAACTCTGTTATTTCTCTGCAGTTTCCTTTATCAATACTGAACCCACAATATACCTTTTGTGAGTAGATTTGAAGTGATATGCTTGGGCTTCAGGATTGTAGAAAGCAACTCCACAGGCTTCACAAGGCCATACATTGGCATTGGCTGGTGGATCTGCTCGTTGTCCGTGTGAAACAATATGTCTGTCTCTACTAATCTGAAATATTCAGAAACAAATAAGCAATATTTTAAAATTACGTAAACGAAAATATTATAAATCGCGCAAAATTACACTACAATTAGCAATAAATAATTACTCCTAAGGTAAATATGTATATATATATATAGATTAGGGATGTACCGATATATCGGTATCTGTGATATCGGCCACTTTTGGGAGTATCGGTATCGGCAAATGGACACTGATATTTACCGCAATTTCTTTGATATTAACAGTGACACTTATATTTCATCGATTTTTTTAGACTTAAAGTTGATCTAAATTATTATCAATTGTACAATCGATTTCTTTATGCATGTGTACGCCTTTGATTTGCACTATTCGTACTCAACTGTTGTTTTTAGTTCCTCCATACCAAACTAATGGTGAAGAAAAGCCAAAGCTCCTCAGTCAGAATTGCAGATCCAAGAAATGACAGTCCTCTATTGTTGTGAAAACAAGATGCAAACAGTTTTCCTTTACTTGTACAACTTGCGAAAAAATATTTCAGTGCTTCCCAGTTGAAAGTGAACGTCTCTTCAGTAATTGTGAACATTTATACGATAATTTAAGAAGTAGAATGAAACCTGAAACAGCTGAAGCACTTAATGTTTCTTCATTGTGATTTGCGTTTACTGAATTTCAACTACTAGAAAATAGAGTTAGTGTAACTAGTAATGTCGCAAATTACTAAAGTTGTGTTCAAATACTTCGAAACTACTACAAAAGAATGGGACTTTTGAAACAGATTTTTGGGTTGTATTTTTAGTAACTTTTTTTTTTTTAAATGAATAGAATATAGAATTTACTTCTTGTTATTTTTTACATTATTTTTTCAAAGTCATACAATTACAATTAAGTGGCTTGTAACACTTTGCATTTACAAAAAATATAATTTTATAATAACATTAATTTCAGAATTGGAAGTAAGTTTTCATCAGGTTTTTCGCATCTCATTTTTTTAATGATATAGTTTTTATGTGGGACGGATGTGCTACAGATTTCCTTAATGTGATGAACAATCCTTTTGTAAAAACTATGAATTCCGAAAAGCGAACTGGAGGTTAAGAATTAGTTCATAACAATGCATATAACTGTTGAAAATATCTTGTAGAAAATTTTCACAGTTAAAAACAATTGGTTTAGCGTTTTTGATTTCTCTTAAATAACCGTCTTATTTTTTTTTTATGATATACACAGCAAAATCTGATTCAGCACGCATAATTTTGTAAACAATAAAAATTTTCAACGGTAGTATCCGTTTGCATTATATGTATGTAATAGAGACTAGTAAATATAATGTAACTATCGAAGTACATTATCACTCTAAATATCAATCACTGACTCTTAGAATTATGTTTACACTACGTAAGTATTTGTTGGTTTTATTTTTTATTTTTTGTTCATTTCACGTAAACTGGATTAAGTTTAAAGGAAATATATTTGTTGTGTGGAACCTAATATGACATTCAGCTTTTTGTCTTTGTATGTCAAATATTGGCCTTAAATCTAATATACGCTATTACAATGTTGTTCATTTCATTATTTTGAAAATTCCTGATAATATATAAGTGTCCAAAAGTATCGGTATCAGCAGTATCGGCCTGTTCGGTATCGGTGAAAAAGTGGTATCGGTACATCCCTAATATAGATTAGCTTTTATGTAAACAGAATAAAAGAAAATGATTCTCATCACTGCGCTTAGTGAATTTTTGTTTAGATGAATCATCAGTCCAGAGGAAGCATCCCTTTTCAGCACCAAAAGAGACGTTGCTCTACACTTTAAGGAGGAATGTTCTGAGGAAATATGTGCCGAAAGAAGTCTTATTATACACATAACTCAATTTCAGAAAATTTGAACTAACCCACTTTCCTATGGCACCACAAAAGTAACAACTGATAAAATGATAGTATAATAATTATTATAACAAAAGAAGAACTAAATCATGTACAGCTGGCAAAACAAAGTGCATACTATCTGACAAATTTCTCTAATAAAATACACATGATATGTTCTGATTAAGAATTCGTATTGAAATTAATTTGAAAGTCCTTGCTACATTTATGCATAATTGCTCCAATATTTTCATTTTTTCAATTTATTTATTTATTTATTGGCATTTTATTTTTTCCCCTTTAAATAAGGTTACATTTGTTGATAAATAGGTTAAATATAACAAACAGAAGGAAATCTTATCCAAAATCAAAATCAACTGAATGTAGCAATATAACCAATCTGGTTATAGAAATACGGTAGTGCACATTTTATGTGTAGTATTGCAAGGTTAAGAACTTAAATAGTGATTCATCCAAAAATACTAGGCGTAATATTTCAAATTCAATAAGGAACTTCCCTGAATAAATGACTCTAGTTACAATTTAATATTATGTACTAAGAAGATTTTCTTTCCGTTATATTGCAGAAAATAAATACATTTACTAAATATACATTTAAATTTATATTAACTGCTTAAGTTCACTTGCGGGTATGCACTTCTTCAGCCAACTGAAATTACGAACGAAGCAAAAATCAGTACCTTTAGAGGAAACTGCTGACCACAATACGGACAAAAATACTTCAGGGAACTGTCCGGATGTTTACGAAACTTGTGTTGAATTGCTACAGTCACTGACTCGAACTCCTGATCACAAACATCACACGATATCATCTCTGTTGGTTTCTTCGTCTGAACAACCTTCGGTTTCTTACTAGTTTCAGGTTGGCTTTCATCGTCTGAAGGTTTTCTTGGCCTTCCTCTACTGTCAATTTCCTTATTTGCATGTTTTCTTTAAAAAAAAAAAATAAAAATAAAAAAATAGAAAAATAAAATAAAAATTAAAAAGAAAATGCAAAATGTACTATACCTTGAAGCTTTTGGACATGAGGTTATTACTGACTACACGAGTGATAACTTCCTTAATTCAATTGTGAAAGGAATATAGAATAAAATTGATGATTGAAATGAATACAAAATGAGAAAGACATTAAGATATTAAAATAAAATATTAAGATATGAAAATAACTAGTTCATTATTATTAACAACCACTAACATTTTTCAATGTATCATGGAATTCTCATTCTAATAATTCTTTCCAGGTATCCTTTTGTGGTCCTTAAGTTTAACAAAATATTGTTCACTTATAGTTCAGTTACATATCTGAAATTTTCTTATTGCATTAGATACCATTTTTACTATTTAATATAACGAATACAAAAACTTTTACGCATACCCAAACGAAGCAAGCCATCTCAACAGAGAAATGAATATCTAATACGGATTTTTTGTTCAATGTTGAAATCCTCTTTATAACTCCTACGTACTTTCTAGTTTTACGTAAAAGTATTAGATTTAGGTTAAACTATATTTTCACTAGATTTAAGTTATTTTAACTACATTTAAGATATTTTAACTAGATTTAAGTTAAAATATACGGAAAAAGACAGTCGAAAATTCGTGAATGCCGTGTACGAGAATGGATCGACAGGTAAATCATAACAATTTGTGTGTAATAGATAACACATCGAGACTAATACAAAGTGAAGGATCATATTAAAACTACTTTCCAACATAGTCGCCAATCTCCCGATACATTTCTTCCATTATGGCATAAGGGTCAAAATACCCTGTTCATAAAAGTCCGTTCTTTGAGAGTATAGGCAACTATGCACAATCCAATTTAAGTTCATTGGAATTGAAACTTTGGCGAGTCAAGAATTTTTTATTGGCCCAAAGAGATGATAGTCTGAAGGTGTCAGATCAGAACTGTACGGTGCCTGCTCGAGCACCTGCCACCTGAACTTCTCAAGTTTCTCACGAATAGCAAGATGCAACTTTGACAATGTTGTTTCACACAATCCAGCATTCACAGTGGTGTCATGTGTTTGAAAATTCACCAATACAACCCCTTCCATATTTCAGAATACAGTCACAAGCACTCTCTTTGTAGATGAGGCCCTTTAAATTTCTCTTTTGTAGGTGATTGATATGTTTCCACTGTTGTTGGGATAAACACCACGTGCGTATGTTTTCTCGGAGTTCTCCCGTTTTCGTCCACTTTCTTCATTCCACCATATCGTTCATTAACATCATCTCTGTCTTGGGGCATAATCGTGAAACATTGAATTAGAGAAAAAAGAAAAAGCAGACGGCCGTTACACACTGTCATCTTTCTTCAGTAGTTTATGCTTAAACCGATAGGGGTGCACTTGATCAAACACTGCCGAATTGAACTTCAAAGTACTTCTCTTTCAATTTTAACGTTTCAGATCAGTATATCATAATAAATAAAATAAAAAAAATTAAAAAAAAAAACACCTGTTGTTCGTTAGACATTGATCCGCCCTCGTACATTATCTTCCTTCACTACTTTAATTCTACCTAAATAAATAAACCCAAACTTAATGTTTGAAGAAACCAGACGACACAATCGAAATATGTCAAGTACTTTAAGATGATTTCGCTTTTTTAACTATATATATATATATATATATATATATATATATATATATATTGAAGCAAATTTCCAAACAACGTTAAAATAGTTCTATCAGATTATTCAAAGTGTGTGTCTCTCCTGATCGTTCAAACAAATTACTTTTGCGAATATTGTTCTCAAATTGAATTTTTATTGAATTGTTACGGCACAATTTTGTAAAAACAGAACTGAGAATGTATTTGATTGAAATATACGAGTATCCGTCTAGTGGGTTGATTGATTCGGAGTTTAGCGTCCCATTCAACAGCCAGTCTACATGAGTCGTTGACCTGCTTAACGTGAGCTCCAATTGGGAATCAAATCTGGGTATCCCTCGCTGAAGGCGTGTACGCTAACCATATAGCCACGAGAAAGGTCACGACTAGTACGAATCCAACCTCTGTACCGCAAACAATGAATGGATGGGACAAGGTCACGTGTATGACTTCAAAACTCCGTACATGTTCATAAAAAACGCTGGGGCGCCCAGTCAAACAGGAGGCAATGTACTGTATTGTTGAAGAAGGTCGTGTCAAAGTGCACCATGGAGAAAATACAATTGCAAGTTATTTTTTTTTATAAATTCAAAATGGGGCATTCTGCACATCTAGCCGCGAAGAACATCAACAGTGCATTTAGACCAGAAATAGCGAATTAACCTACCACACGACGTGTATTATGAAATTTCGTGACATTCGGGTTTCGCGGTGCGAAAGACGGGTTCGATTCTTGGCGGGAGCTCATGTGATTCGTATCACATGTTAAGCTGTAAGTTTACACCTCGTACAGGCTTGTTACTGAAAGGGACACTAAACTCGGATTTATTACTCAGAAACATCGTGGAAGCAGACCCTCGGAAAAATGTTCGTGCAACTGCAGAGGAATTAGGTATACACTACACAACTGTCATTCGACGGCTTCACACCATCGGTACTGTGACACAGTTGGACTCGAGCATGACACGTAAGTTAACAACGGCCAACATGAATCAACGTCAGAAAGTGTGCAGTTCTCTGAGTGTACCGAATAACTGGGAAGGTATCCTGCATCTGATTGTTATTTCTGATAAAAATAATGGATCTGCTATGCCAATCGTAAACGTCCATGATGGTATCCAGAACCACCCGTCCGTCCAGGGAACATGTTGTTGCTGGTATGGTGGTCTATATTCAGCAGCGAGAGAGAGAGAAGAAAATAATAATAATAATAATAATAATAATAATAATAATAATAATAATAATAATAATAATAATAATAATAATAAAGACAAGAAAGAAAGAAGAAATTCTAGTCTTTCGCATATCTTTCATGATAGTGGCGAATATTTCCGTCAAATGATCGATTGTTGGACGGAATACTTTCTTTATGAGTAACCCTCCTCGCTGATCTAGTGGTTAGCGCATGTATCTTCAGTGCATCGGGTTCGTTTCCCGGTAGGATTACATAAATAATAAAAATAATTTCATAATTATTCATTTTCACTATTCACCACTTTCCTCTAGCCTATTAGGGCATAAACGTAGGTCGTTAAACAAAAAAAAATATTTTTTTAACTTTATTTATAAATAAAAAATAAAAAATCCACAAATACTTTAAGTTTTGAACTAAAGACAAGGCTTTCATTTAATTATACAAAAATATGCGCTTAAATGTTATTTTAACTAAACTCATTTGCTTTCTTTCCTTTTAAAGTCTGCAAATCAGCTTCAGAATGGTATGATTAGAACTAAGACAGGGGGTTAGAATCATAGAATTTTCCTGGTTACGCCGCCATATTCTGATTCAAGAATATTTTCCATTGTGAATAATAATAATAATAATAAATAGAACTCCATTTTCACTCAAAAATTGAGTTTTCAGAAAGTCAATTTTCAAAATTTTCCGTGAGAGGATCCCCGGACCCAGATAAGAACGGGGTATCTCAGACTCCTTAGTTGTGGACTGTGAATTAAAACATCCCTCTTCCCTGATTTTCAAAGCGCGGGGCTCCTGTCTACGATAAGGGCAATTTATGATATCTTTTGCCATCAAGCTTGTAAAACAATGCGAGTTCACATGTCACTCAAACGACGGGGCAAGCTCACCGTGAGCTGCAGTATGGAACCCTTTCTTACCCACCGTATCCTCCTGACGTCTCTCCCACCGACTATACCTCTTTCGGTATTTCGATCATTCTTGATAGCGAAGAACTTTTCTGATGACCCGGTCCAATGTAAGGGTGAGGACTTCTTCACACCGCAGGCTCCAGACTTTTTCATCATGGAATCCAGTCATTGGTTGTGCGATGACAAAATTGTATGGTTTCAGCCGGAGACTACTTTAACTAGGTGTTATAGTTTTAATTGGGAGGGAGTAGTTAGATAACGTGTCTGATAAAGAGATGTTATATTGACAAAACAGTAACACAAGTATTATTAACATATCTGTTGCTTTGGTCAGTTCTCTTGTTATTAATATTTAAAAGCTATGCATAACAATATACATGGTATATAACACTATAGATTTTTTTAAATATTTATTTCCGAATAACTTAAAATCCTGATTTTCTCCTCAAAAAGCCACATTTTGAAAATTTTCAAGACAAACATATAAAAGAAATATTCGGACTCTTATGAACGTATTCCTGAGTTTTATTTTGGGATCAGCATGGAAACATTTCTTATAAGAGTTTCCACTTTTGAAAGTGGAATTGAAAATTGCTTTAATTTAGGTCCTTGTTGTAAAACTGATGAAATAATAACATTGGCGCGGATGAAGCGCAAAGCTACCACTGGACTAGTGAGCAGATTACTAGTGACTGGACTAGTGACTAGTTCATCCATTTATAGTCCGTTACGACGCCAGACGAGGCAACGGGTCGGGAACCCACTGGTAGCTTTTTCCTCCCTCCCTATATATGTGCGATTGTAATATAAGTCAAATAATATAAAACTATCTTTTTTAATATACAAAATGTTTATTATGTAATGGAAACCAGTGTAGTGATTCCAACATGTTCAGAATGTGGCAAAGATTTTCCCACAAGGAAAGGATTAAACATACACAAAACAAGGAAACACGCCACACAGGAAACACATGTTCAATTAAATTCCCAAGATTTTGTAACAGAGCTTACAACATTGAAATGGGGGGATGGATAATAAAAAAGAATCCCGAAAGGAGCAAGAAATGGAGTAGCAAACAAACTTGCACATATAATAGATGAATGTCTTCTTAATAATGATTTCTCTTCCTGGAAAAAATTATTCCTTTTCTCTTTTCACAACTTACGACTTCCCAGGAATTGCAGTTCGGAGTCAGTTACCAACATCATCAAGCACAATTTAAAAGAGACCTCCTTCACGAATTGTCCTCAAGTTACTGGCAAGAAACGCAAACCGGATTTAACAAACAGGATAATATCAAAAATTTCTGATTTTGATACAAGAGGAGCATTGAGGTTACTAGCATCAGATGACAGTTTAGCTCCTTCCAATGAAGAAACATATCACATACTCTCAACTAAGCATCCAACTCCTTCCAGGGTCCTTGAAATGCCAAATCCTCCAGAAGAACTGGACCCTTGCATCAGAGCAATGGAAGATACGGTTCTAAAAGCAATTCATAACTTTCCCAGTGGTTCTGCTTCAGGAATAGATGGACTGTCACCTCAACACTTAAAAGATCTAACATCGAAATCGGCAGGTGATTCAGCGGGGATCTTACTCACTTCAATAACGAAATTGGTAAACCTGATTTTAAATGGAAAAGTAAATCACGATATATGTAAATACCTCTTTGGTGCTAACCTATGTGCCCTGCGGAAAAAAATGGTGGTGTAAGGCCGATAGCAGTTGGATGTGTGTTCAGAAGATTGGC
The DNA here is from genome assembly GCF_964235325.1 of Thermobia domestica. Classification (NCBI taxonomy): domain Eukaryota; kingdom Metazoa; phylum Arthropoda; class Insecta; order Zygentoma; family Lepismatidae; genus Thermobia; species Thermobia domestica. The sequence goes on from NC_137462.1 coordinate 85,757,404, forward strand.
TTCCAAATTAGCTGTATCATCAGTCTATAATCAGTGCACAAATCATTTGCAACCACATCAGCTTGGTTTTGCGACGAAGAAAGGGACTGAAACAATCATACATGCTACCCGTGCCTTCATTAAATCACATCAAACTCTTAACAATATAATCCTCAAAATAGATTATAAAAACGCATTTAACACTGTGAAAAGAGGCTCTATGTTAAAAGAAGTGCAACGAGTTATACCCCAGCTATATCCCTATTTTTGGCAAAGTTATGCTAATCCGTCCATGCTATTTTTCGGAGACAGAACAATTTCATCATAGGTCGGGTGTCAACAGGGTGATCCTGCAGGACCGATGCTATTTAGTTTAGCAATTCACTCAATAATTAGTACGTTACGTTCAGAACTAAATGCGTTTTATCTTGATGATGGTACTTTAGGTGGATCACCACAGACAGTCATACACGACTTAAATGTTTTATTCGTGGAATCAAGTAAGATAGGACTACAAATAAATCCATTAAAATGTGAGCTATTTTTTACGTCGGGAACACCAGATCTTACCACTGAAGCTCAATTTCAAGCTGTGCTACCTGGAATACGAACAATACCAACTCATGAGATATCATTATTGGGAGCACCACTACACGAAGATGGATATGATAATTGTTTGGAGGATCATCTAAATAGTTTTAAAACAATAACCGAGAGGTTGAAAAAAGTACCAGCACATATAGCCTTTTTCCTTTTAAAAAATTGTTTAGGTATTCCTAAATTGACTTATTTTTTACGTACCGTTCCAACATGGTTCAGGCCAACTAAAATTTTTCAACTAGATGACATTTTGAAAAAGTGTCTGCAATCAATACTCAATTATAAGTTAAATGAAACTCAATGGGCACAAGCAAGCTTACCCATTCGTTTAGGAGGTTTAGGGGTACGGAAAGTTTCAGATTTGAGTCTCCCTGCATTCTTGTCTTCTTCTTATGGGATGTTGTCGCTCGTCTCCAAAGTTCTTAATATTCCAGTTGACGAAGTGAAGATTCCTCATCTGACAGAGGCATTAGAAATATGGAGAGGCATTTACAACACAATTCCGGTTGTAAAGGAGTCGCAAAGAAAATGGGATGAAATTGTAATCAACGAGATAGCTGAAAACGAGGTAGTTTCGCAAAATGACATTGATTCAGCTCACCAGTATAGACTGTCCTAACATTTTAGAGCCACCAGGAATGTATCGGAATGACAATAAGCGGCCAGATGGAATTACTTTGACACCTTGGAAAAGGGGCCAGTGTCTAGTATGGGATGTAACATGTGTAGATACTTTTGCTCCATCTTACTTAACGTCAACTAGTGAAGAAGCTGGAAGTGCAGCAGAGACAGCGTGTATGCGGAAACATTCTAAATATTCAAAACTTAAAGATCACATTTTTATTGCGTTTGCCACGGAAACATTGGGCGTTTTTAGCAAAGAATCCAGAATGTTTTTAAAGGAATTAGGATCAAAATTAATTAATAAATCAGGAGATCCTAGAAGTGGTTACTTTTTGACACAAAGGATAAGCCTAGCCATACAAAGAGGCAAAGCCATTAGCATATTAAACTCCTTCCCATCTTCACCCAAGCTGGATGAAATTTTTTATCTAAAATAAACATTTTCTGAATGTTAATAATTGCTACTTCAAAGACATATACAGTATAAAATGATATTTTTGTTTATTATTGTGTGATTGGGATTATGGCAAAATCTAAATATAGAGGACTGAAACACTTATTAATCATAATGTGTTATCCTTCGTTTCTATAATTGTCGGTTTATATAGTACCAAAATTATGTTTAATTTTTACTGTTTGCTGTTTTAAATATGTTAATTTTGATGTTTCTCTAAATGTATTAGTACTTTTGTATATACTATTTTTTTCTAGAAACTTCATTAACCAGAAATGTTATATGTGTACACTAGTATTATCGTGTCAAAGTAATACAGCTAAAGACAATAAAAAAAAAAATCTAAAAGAATATTAAAATATTTTTCGAATCGAAACTGAAAAAAAAATGATATTATCAAATATGATGAAGAAGACATTTGTGATTTTGATTGGCAATAGATATATTAGAAATATGCATCTGTAAACAAGTAAAGCCTCGGATCCAATGTCGAAAGCTAAAACCAACTATGATTGTATTTATGTTTAAGCCTCTATTTAAAATTTAATAATAAGCTGAAAACTAAGTAAGTAAAATCAGTTCGAGCTGGAGCAACTATGTTAGTATTTTGTTTATCTATTAGTATTGATTATATGCATATATTATTGAGAATTTAATTCTAGTTTCATTAAAGAGCCCTCTAAGAAATACGATGATATGTGAATGATTTAAATAATATGATGAAGTATGAGAATTCTATACAAATATAAAGAAGATAACACGTACTTGACGAATTGTAAGATGTAATTTGAAAAAAGGCTGTTAACAGTTTTAGAATTGATCTCAATTAAAACATTATATAGATATTCACTATACAAAATAGCTGGCTCTCGAATATTTTCTTTGCCCTCCCCCCAGGAAATAGAACCTTGCGCCGTCACTGTTTGTAGTGTACAATAAAGGGAAACGAAAACAGAACATATCAGTTATGTTGTAATTTTGCACTGTCTCAAACATAATACTACGGTTGTGTATTCCTTTCAGCAGAAACTTGTGTTTTTGAGAAACCAGTTTAGACCTAAAAAGATAGACTACTATTCTAAAGAATCTAGTGTTCAGTGCAAGAACAAAAAGAACTCTTTAAACTTATGATCACATAAAGATAATTTTGGTACAGAGGCTGAATGGCGTTTTGCTGCAATAGCTCACGCAAAATGGCCTTGTAATGAAGTTGGTGATACAGTCAAGAGGTTGGCAGCCCGAGCAAATCTGCAGCATCCATATAATTTTAATTCTTCATCCGGCAGTGCAAACTTTACTTAAGTGCATTTTACATTTGTCAGTCAATAAGAGTGCACTGAGTCAGCAACATTTTTACGAGATCGATTCAACAAATCACAAACAATTCCTGGGTCAGAAATTTCAAGTATTCATCCTGCAGCTTCATAGACTCCCAAACTTTTTAGGATCAGGAATCAGATTTCTCGGCATCTATGCCACGTTACCCCGTCAAGTATGAGAAATAAAGTCCCTCGGCGATCACACTACCAGGGGAACTGGAGAGGAAGAAAGGAATGGAGAAGTAAGGAAGCAGCCTGAGACCATTATGTTAGGTATCATCCCGGCATTTATCTGGTGTAAATTAAGAAAACTCACGAAAACCTCACTCAGGATGGATGGCTTGATAAAGCTTTTACACTTTTTCGACCGAGTGTCCCCATCAGGAATCGAACCACGGACCGCTCGCACCGAAGGGGCCATAGTCTCAAACTTTTTGTCAAGGTATTTTCATAGTGCCAAAGTTCATTGAACAGACACACGAATTTTGACAAGCTGGAATGGCAGATGTAAGTGGATACATAACTGCAATCTATAACAACAGGTAGTGGTTGCATAAGTTTTGACGAAAGATGAAGTGAAAGCGATGTTCGTCTATTTAGTTGACCCATCTCCACCTATTGCATATTCTGGATAGCTAGGTTTTCTATGGATTTGTGAAATGAATGTACTGTGTGTGGTGAATCCTATGACGTCAACAGGGTGACTACCTTGCCTGACAAACACACATTGACAACTGAAAAAAAAAAAAAAAAAAAAAAAAAAAAAAAACTTCAGTTTACTATAAATCAAGTTGTAAGCAGTATCCAGTGAAAACTTGAACTTCCATATAGGGACAGAAAGCTGGTCCATGTTCTTTTTTGACACTGTGGTATGATATTAATTTGATTTTACTACTTTATACACATATATGAAGAACCTAAATCAACGCGATTTTCAACTTCACATTTGGAAGTGGAAACTCTTGTAACAAATGATCCCATGTTGATCCTAAATTAAAATTTTTGGGGATACATTTATAACAATCAGAATATAGCTTTATATATATATTAGAATTTTCAAAATTTATTTCGAAAGAAAAAAATTAAAATTCTACAATGTTATACATCATTTGAAAGATTTTTTCATAAGCTTTAGAATGACACCTCTGCCAACATCCTAGATCCTTTAAACCAATCGCAAATACTAATTGAACAAATGTCACCACGCATATCCTGGTAAATTTTCATGACTTTGGGGACCTGTAATTTCGAAACCGGTTCACAAATCAACTTCAGCTTTCGCGTGTTCAACACACAGATAATAGTGGTCAGAATATAAAATATCATTGCAATCTATAAGGGTAGATCAGAAACCCTGTGTTGATTTGACATAGTGAGCCTTATGCAGAGTTGTTCTGAAGCGTGATTAGTGCCACACTAAAGTGTTCGACTAACGTATGTTTCCTGCAGTAGTCAGGCCTTTAGTATGACACTAATCATACGTCAAAGCGACTATGCATACGGCCTAGTATGTCTATACTACATTAATTTGACTTAAAAAAAAAATCTCTCTCTCAAGTTTCAATCACTACAAGCTTATATTTGTAGTATTAATGCAAGCATGAAATACATTAAATTACTAAAAGTCATCAACTGTACCTGAAATGATCCTGAAGTGCTTCTTTTGACTCGAGTTTTGTATTACAAAGGACACATACGTGAAGATTACCAGAGGGCGAAGAATTTGGCATTCTAGTTACGTCATAGATTATATTCAGCACTACTCTGAAAAACACACCAAAGATAATAAATAATTAGTTCCAACTTTAACTATTTAAATGCTTAAAATTATATATTTTATCAATGTTAACGAAACTAATTTTAATTCTGCCAATTAATTTTTCCGATAATGACTGGCATCTTAGAAATAAGTTATATGCATTATCTGAAGTCATATTGAACAAAGCTTTGTCCTAATATCAAGAAGCATCCCTAGCTTTGATTTGAGGTTCCATATCAACATTTCTCCAGTATGCATAACAGATTTTTTAAATAAGTTTTCTACTAACTACAACAACATACTCGTACGTACAGATGTACACAAAAAATAACTGAAAAAAAAAATTCTGAAACGGACATACGAAGCAAACTATTTTCTATAAAATAGTAAAATCACTATCCCATCACATAAAAGAAAATAAAGACTACGCATTTTCGTTAAACGCTTCATCAAATGGGGAGAGGAAGAAGTATGACGAAAACAAAATTCAAAAGAGCAGAAAATTACGAAATGAAATTTTTACTTTAACGACCCACGTTATGCCTTTTATGTTAAAGGGACGAAGATTAATGAAAATGAATGATTACGAAAGAATCGGTGGAATGAGAGTATGGGAGGAAACTGGAGAACCCCGACTCTCATAACCTGAGATTCAATTAGGGATTCCTCGCACACAACTACTGATCACCGTTCCCTCTCCAAAAGAACAGAGTTGTAATTTTGGTTTAAACCTTTTTTTTTTTTTTTTTTTTTAATTTGCTCTATGTATCTATATCACATATGGACAGAAATAAGTATGTTTTACCTTGTTGTTATTATGCAACAACAGGGTTATGCTGGAAGGGGTCACATAAGCTTAAAGCGGAATCCAAATCGCTTCTCGGCTTACATTCGAGAGAAATTGTCCTCCATTTAAATTCGAAACCGGGACTAATTGGCCACTAATGCGATACGTCTGCCGACTCACTCACGAAGAACTTCTGATAAAAATACGTTGTAATGATCTTTACATACTTATTAATATAGTTGTCAAGAGTCATTTCAGAAGGACAAAACGATAAACAGTTGCACAAGTGAAACCATTATACAGAATTACATATGGACAATTTCAAAATACTGCAGAGTACAGACGAACTAATTTAGTCCAAGTTTGTTCACTACGACTTTTGTTAGTCCAAGTCAAAGAAATACAACGACATAATTTGCATATTAGTAAGAAAAGTGAATAAAGATACGAATTATTTGAGTCCACTTTGGTTCTGACCCATTTACACATAGATAGCAAATATACTTCTGATTTCAATAAATGCCTCTCGTGGGGTTTGTATGCCACCCCCCCCCCCCAAAAAAAAAAGTACGGCATTTCGATGTATTTTATCAATAGTAAGCATTATTAAAACGAAACAGTATTTAGAATTTTCCGTTGATTGCAATTGCATAACAATATTAACAAACTATAAAAAAAAATCACAAAAGAAACATTCATAAACTTATAAAAAAAATAAAAAAGTTGTTTTTGTAATATAATCTCCGAGTAATGAATGGGGATTTAGGCCTGAATATAATACGAATAATATACGGGAGTGAAACGTGATGACCCACAAATGTGTATTCATCTAGATTTTACGAACACTTACATTTACGAACATTTTTCGTTTTTTTGGTTTAAACCAGTTCTTTTTTGAAAAAAAAAAAAAAAAAAAAAAAAAACAGCTGGTTTAAACCAGCCAACCCTGCCTAATAGTATTTTCTGGTATTGATCTTTGATATGCAAGTACTAGTTTCTACAATTTTCAGATCAATGGTGTACCAAAATAATATCAAATCCTACGTTAAGGTATGCAAACTCATGGAATTCCAATTTCATGAACAAAATGAAGCATATTGTTTAAGTTCTGCTAAACAATATCCTAAAGATGATGTTAACTAAATAATGGGGAACTGATGGAATGAAACGGGAAAATCCTACGAAAAAGAACAGACAAAAAGTTCATCACAAACTCACATGATCTAGGATCGATTCTAGGATCCTTCTTATAATGTTCAAGCTCAAAATGTCATCGGGTAATATAAAATAAATAAAAATTTACGGTACCTTATGTACTTTATTTGTTTAGCAAGCTTAGTTCTTTATTTGTAAAATAAGTATTGCCTATCTGACGAGTTTGTGCGTCTGTTTTGTAGAGTCGCTGTTGTGATTATATGCTGATATTGGTTGCAGGAAAGATCGGGAGAGGAGGTATGAGTGCTTTTCTGTATTCCTTTACATGGTGGACAGAACACGAGAGCATTAAAATTCAAGACACACAATTTATTTCTTGGTTTGCTGTATTATAATATTGTTAAAGTTATTGTTGTGATTTCAAGTGAAAAAAAAAAAAAAAAAAAAGAAAAAAGAAAATCGCCACACAAAGTAATATATTTTAATAGAAGGACTATATATAAAGTATTAAAACTTTGTATAAAAGAAATATAAAAGTGGATTCATATTGCATTTCATAGAACAAAAAGAACTACTTGTGCGGTAGACAGGAATGCGAGAACTATTATTAAAATTGCTATATTTTATTCAACCATACTATTCAAAATATATGCATAAATCCACACTATAGACAAGTGGTGAGCTTTCTCATGGCTACATGGCGACGAGGCTTTTGCGCGGAAAGCCCGGATTCGATTCCCGGCGGTCGCTCACATGTTTCGGATTCTACGTTAAGCAGCAGGTCCACGTCTCATATAGCCTCGCTACTGAAAGGGACTATAAACTCAAATCAAATCAAAATGTGGACCAGTGGCATATACAAAGAGCTAACGCGTTCAAGCTTACCCCTCTTAATATAGCGACATCAAAAATTCGCAAGCTTGATTCTGGTAAAAAATGAAATGAAATCTTTTTGAGTTTTACGTCCCACGATTATGCCGGTTAGTCTAAAGGAGACGGTGATGATGAGAGATGAGTGAAATAGTGGAATGATGAAAATGGGAGGAAACGGGAGAACCCCGAGAAAACCCACGAGCACGGTGTTTGTCCACCACAAAGTCCACACGGCGCGAGCTGGGATCGAACCAGGGAACCCAAGCACCGGAGGTGAACGCTCTACCACTGAGCCACCGTGCCCTCCTTGATTCTGGTATTACGCAGTATATTCCGGTTGTGATCCTCGATAATACTATTTCTCTTATTGTTTATCACGCGTATTGTACAGCCATGTTAAAAAAACTTACTTCCTGGCAGGGTTGGTTGGTTTAAACCATGGTTTAAACTAGCTGGTTTTTTCATAATAAAAACCAACTGGTTTAAACCAAAAACGAAAAATGTTCGTAAAAGTGTAAGGGTTCGTAAAATCTTGATGAACACACATTTGTGGGTTATCACGTTTCACTCCCGTATATTATTCGTATTACATTCAGACCTAAATTCCCCATTCAGTACTCAAAGAAATTATGCTACAAAAGCAACTTTTGTTCTTTTCATAAGTTTATGAATGTTTCTTTTTTTTTCTTTTTTTTTTTTTTATAGTTATTATTGTTATGCAATTGCAACCAAAGAAAAATTCTAAATATTGTTTCGTTTTGATAATGTTTACTGTTGGTAAAATACATCGAAGTGCCGTACTTTTTTTTTGGGGGGGGGGGGGGGGGGGCACCACGACAGGCATTTAATCAGAAGCATCTTTGGCATCTATTTATGTATAAATGGATCAGAACCAAACTGGATTCAAATAATTCGTATCTTTATTCACTTTTCTTACTGATATGCAAATTAAGTCGTTGTATTTCTCTAACTTGGACTAATAAGAGTCGCAGTAAACTAACTTGGACTAAATTAGTTATTCTGTACTCTGCAGTATTTTGAAATTGTCCATATGTAATTCTGTATAATGGTTTCACTTGTGCAACTGTTTATCTTTTTGTCCTTCTGAAATGACTCTTGACGATTATATTAACAAGTATGAAAAGATCAGTACAACGTATTTTTATCAGGAGTCCTTCGTGAGTGAGTTGGCAGACGTATCGCCAGTTAATCCCTGTTTCGAGTTCAGATGGAGGACAATTTCTCTCGAATGTAAGCCGAGAAGCGGTTTGGATTTCGCTTTAAGCTTATGTAACTCCTTCCAGCATAACCCGGTTGTTGTATAACAACACCAAGGCGAAACAAACTTATTTCTGTCCATATGTGATTATGTGATATAAACACATAGAGCAAATTATTTAAACCAAAAAACCTGGTTTAAACCAAAAAAAACCGGGTTTAAACAAAAAAAAACTGTTTTTTTGTTTTTTTCAATAAAAACAATGGTTTTTGCCAACCCTGCTTCCTGGAAGCTCGCTTTAATATTACTGTGTAACTTTCAACAAACTGGTTATGTATTTTTTCTTCTTTTGGGAGTAGGGACTCTTTCTCATCATGATATACATCAAAATTTACAGTCTGTGGGCATCAATACGGAGCATTTAAAAAGGAAACAGAATGTTCATTCTTAAAGAAAAAAAAATCGAACTCTTGTTTCGTCGAATTGTTAGAGCATGCGACTTCGTATTCGAAGTACGTGGTCCCTGGTTGTACTCCCACTTGAATCACTTAACATTTTCTGGTATTGACTTGTCATCATAGAGGATCGTGGTGGTTCAGTGATAGAGCGCTCACCTCTCGTGAGTGGGCTCTTTGGTTCAATCCCAAGTCGTGCCTTGTGGGTCTTGTGATGAACAACTACCATTTTGTCGGTTTTCTCGGATTATCCTGTTTCCTCTTTCTTCATACCGTTCATTAATATCATCGTTCCCCCTAAGCTTCCAAGGCATAATCTTGGGACTTGAAACTGAAAGATGTCTTTTTTTTTTTTTTTTTTTTTTTAATGATAAGGCAATTGGAGAACTATGTGAATTAAAAGTAGTGAACTCATGTCTAAAAACTCAGAATTAAAGATACCTGAGCTAATGCGCTGACCACGCATCACTTAACTGAACGTGCTACATCTGGCTAGCCATAGCCCTTCACAGATTGTAGTGCACTGAGTTTAGTACTTCTTTCTATCTGTTAACTAATTTCATCAGTGCTTCACACCTATATGACTAAAGACAACTAAAAATAATGTGACTTGTTTGTTATATAGGGGGACAGATGATGTCAATTCGGGACGATGAATGGGCAATAAATATAGTGAAAGCAACTACAATATGGTTAAGTGTTACGAGATGTCTTCCTGTATAACAATATTAGAATCCCTTTCGAAAATGAGATCTTTCAGTTTAATCTCCTTTAGGCTAAGACAGACGGATGATTAAGGCAAGTGGAAAAATCGGTTGAATGATACTGTGGAAGGAAAGGGGAGTACCCTGAAAAAAAACAGACACAATGTTGTCCACCACAAATTTACTTGACCGAGGATCCAACCAGAGACCTCACACACCAGATGTAAGCGCTCTACCACTGAGCCACCTTGCCCTCAAAGGCTGTTTCGTGATAACTATTTACAATTTAGGCTATATCGCATTTACAGCACCCACATTCACAATCGCTACACAGACAGAGAAAAAGGAGCCTTAAAATCCTAAATCTAGTTTTGCATTCCTAATAGCACAATAGTATTCAATAGGAGAACGTGTCATAGCGTTTGAATCGTATAATAAACTTGAAATCGAACGAAAGGAATACATCGTAAATTAAATTTGATACATCCGAGAGAGTAGTTATAATAAATATTTTTAATATTTCGAACAATGCGTTGTTCATTATAAGGAACTTGTAGTGAAGATAAATGGCATTTAGTAATCTTAAAATTAGGATTAGGAGTTAGATTCTGGGTTTTTAGTATATATGGTCATGTTAGCCCATCATGTATGAGGGATGACGTCCCCCAGCGATCACACTGCCCGGGGAGGAAAGAAGCGGCCTGAGCCATTATGTTAGGTATGATCTTGGCATCTACCTGGTGTTACTGAACAGGTATATGTTGTTGTGTAAGTTTTAGCGAAAGATGAAGTGAAAGTGATGTTTGTCTACTCAGCAGGTCCATTTCCACCTCTTGCATATTCTGGGAAGCTGTGTGTTCTCTGGATTCATCCAGTGTATGTACTTTATAAGATGAACCCTACTAGTAATCATAAGAATGATGAAGAAATCATTGTTAGAAATACAGAATTATTAATTACTACTACTCCCTCGGAGCTGAGTATAAGCAACATTCCATTATCGCCACAAGTTGTTGGCAAGGTGCTTGAACTCTCCCTCCTCCAGGATGCCTCAACGGAACGGTTGCGTGACGAAAGTATGCGTATATAGTAACACTTCTATATCGAATCTTTCGGGTACTTCCATTAGGATTCCACAGCTACAACTTTTACAATTACAACAGGCAGTTGCATCCGAAAACAGTAACATTTGAAGGATTTTCGAGATTCCTTGCCAACGCTGTTCCTTGTAAGAGTATTTAAAAACGAAAAATCGCTTAGTCAATAAAGAAACAAAGAGTATTCTCGTATTCCAAACTATAAAATTTCTTGAATAGTGTTAAGCATGTACAAGAAAATTTGACAGGATCTCAACATTAAAAGTACGAACTCGGTATTCGCTCAATTGAAGAGAGGAAAACCCTAAAAAGAAGGCTGCAGTTGAATTCTAACACGAGACTTACCGATTTTTAAGTGAGAATGCTAGTTGTTCGTTCACGCCAACTTGTCAATTACTTTCATATAATTAAATATTTAGTTAAATGTCACGAGCTAGGTTTTGTGAGACTTTCTCTGCTCTTACATGTTACATATCCTTAAGGGCCACATCATCTTTAATGTTCATGTTCATGTTTAAAAGTTCATGTTCAAATTTTATTTAAAATACTAAAAAGAAAATGTAATACTTCTAAACAAGCAGATTAAGGACCTAGATGCAACCATATTGTAACAAGAGACTTGGAATTGCATTCTATTGGGATTTTCCATTTGCACTAAATATAGTCGAACAAGATCAGCTTCGTAATCCACTAGGAAATTAATAGAAGTATCGCAGTCAGACTAAGCGAAAGCAGAAGAATGATGCACAGAGTTAGGGCGTTAGGACGAGTGCAATTTGAAGTTAGTATGACTTAACAATACCTTAAGAAGTGCGTATGATGCAAGGGTTTATATGAGTTAAGTTCCGTTCAGCCCCGCTGCGATAACTGAAAATTTGCAAAATTTACCCGGAAGAATTGGTGAGTGTGGTTGCTGCAGAGCGTGATGGAATAATAAAAGGGTAAAAATTAGTTTATTTATATTGGTGATAGTGAAGATGGATCTATTTGAGTATGGCTGACGTTATGGCGGGAGATTATCCCATTGTAGAGGTAGGAATGTACCGATGTATCGGTAATATAGGCCACTTGGGAGTATCAGTATCGGCAAATGGACACCGATATTTACCGATACATTCTCCAAACTATCTTTAATTTGTTTAAAATTAACAGTGACGCTTATATTTCATTAATTTCTTTTAGAAGTTGATCGAAATTATTATCAATTGTACTTTATGCATGTGTACGCCTTGATTTGCACTACTCCTACTCAACTGATATTCTTAGTCCCTCCATATCAAAATAGTGGTGAAGAAAAGCCAAAGGTCCTCAGTCAGGATCATGGGCGCCCGAAGAACATTTTCTAGGGAGGGCCCATTCCATGGTTGCTATATTACATCTGGTATTTAATATACGTGGTTTGCTATATTATGTATACATTTTCGTGAGTTAGGCGGGGACCCTCCTGCCCCCCTTCGGGCGCCCATGGTCAGGATAGCAGACCCGTCATCTGAGTCCCAAACGAGAAAATGCAATGGAAGAAACCAGTGGCGGATCTAGAAGGTAAAAACTGTGTGTGGGGGGGAGGGAAAGCCAGTACCCAGACTATGATACGTATATATATATATATATATATATATATATATATATATATATATATATATATATATATATATATAAACAAACTTCCAAAAATATATAAATAATAGCTTAAATTATTTTGTCGCAGAAAAACTGGGATCCCTAGGCCCTTCGGCCCTGGCCTAGATCCGCCACTGGAAGAAACCCGTCTTATTTTCTCTTACTGGTTAAAAACAATTAGTTCTAAAGTTAATAAATAGTGGGTCGCTTAAAGAATCCGCTTATTTTTTATGGCATACACAGCAACACCTGGTTCACCACGCATAGCTTTTTAAACAATACAAATTTGTAATGGTAGTATCCGTTTGCATTATATATATGTAGGGGCAGTTTTTGTAAGTATTACCGGTTCATAGAAAAAATGTGCCATATAATACTTGCCGTGGCGTGAGTACATATTGGTTATTTGTCTTCCCATGGAGTTAAGAAAGCTACATGAATTGCGTTTTAATTGCCATGGAAAATGGCCCAAAGATTAACCTTTTGGAGCGCAATAACTCCAGCGTACTTTCATTTCTTACGAGATCTCGATATTAGTCAGCCACTTTGAAACTAATCGAGAGAACATTTCTGAAAACAAGAAAAGTCTTTCACAAGTTATTCTTTAATTTCACAAAAATCGACAATTCCTAAAATGTCTTTTCTGTAATAGTAAGGAATATTGATTAAAAAGAGAGTAATAAGAATCAATTTTTTACCTTTTTCATTCTTTTGCCGACAGCAGTAGTCCGCAGTTACAAGTTGGTAGTGAAAGAAATTTTTTTTCTTTTTCTACTAGCAGACACAACAATGCCCTTTTCGTAGACGCAGCAAAGCCGTTTTCGTTGGCTTTTTTCTTTGAACAGAAAACAAGAAAGAAATAGTTGAGAATGCTGAAAGAGCAAGAATGCAAGAGATCCGCACGAACTTAAAAAGAATTAATTTTTTTCGAAATTTGTATGAAATTGTATATTAAATGTATTTCATTAAATTCAATAGATAACACATTTACATATTTGAAACCTACCTATTAGGGAGGGAATCTGTTGAACTAGCTATATTGAGCTGTCACTTTTTATCACCGTATATTGAAAATGAAGAAATAACCAGTGGTCATCGATTACTGTTTGTTAACAAAATGTTTACCATTCTCTTGGTATTGATATATACCAATATTATCTGTCTATGACTTACGGTTCCTGAGATATGCCTTCTTAACTCTCCCGAAAACAGAACTTTTTGGCCAATATCTTCGGAACGGTAAGTCACTGAGAGATGGTGTTGATCAATACCTAAGAGAATGGTGAACATTTTAGTACCAAATAGTGACCACTGGCCACTGACCAAATCTCACAATTTTCCGGACAGAATTTTCAACTATTCATGAGCAAGGAATCAAATCTCTTCTTAGATCTTCGTTGTTTAAAAGTACAAAGGGCTGGTAACTATTTGCGTTGCTTTTGTCAATTTACTTAATAATGAAATACGATATACGGTATTTTACATGAAAAAATCAGTATCCTATTAATTATACAACCTTTCGTCAAACAGTGTTAGAAACAATCAAGAAAATTGACATTGATACACAAATATTCAGATCATGTCTTGCCTCCCCTCCACTTATAACGTCTAATCACTGCCACTGTATGTATGTAATAGAGACTAGTAAATGCACTATAACTGTCAAAGTACATTAACACTCTAACTATTAATCACTGACTCTTAGAATTAAGTTTACACTACATAAGCATTTGTTACTTTTAAATTCATTTTATGTGAGCTCGCCTAAATTTAGAGCAAATATATTTTTTGTGTGGAACCTAATATGAAGTTCTGCTTTTTGTCTTTGTATGCCAAGTTTTGGCCTTATATCTAGTATACCCTATTATAAAAATGAAATGAAATCTTTGAGTTTTACGTCCCACGGTTATTCCGATTAGGCTAAAGGAGACGGTGATGATGAGTAATGAATGAAATGGTGGAATTAAGAAAGTGGGAGGAAACGGGAGAACCCCGAGAAAACCCACGCACACGGTATTTGTCCACCATAAAGTTCACTTGGCGGGGGCTGGGTACCCCATTATAATGTTGATCATTTCATTATTCTGAAAATTCCTGATAATATATAAGAAATGTGTCCAAAAGTATCGGCATCGGTCACTTCAGTATCGTACATCCCTATCTAGAGGAAGTATTGTATATTGAGAAGATGGTAAATATCCATGCAAGCTCTGATTTAACAGTTCTTTCTTTGTACACTTAAATACCAACGAGGATGGATTAATGGGAATATTCTAGAACACAGCCCCCCCCCCTTCCATATAGGTTAGTAGCTAGGTTTGTTACTTTCTGTACCAAAGTTTAATATTTAATTCGCATAGTATTCCCGAGCGAGCGTTAGCGAGTGAAGGCGGGTTAGTGTCCCGCAGGGCACGTTGTTTTCTGTCTTTACTACAGTTCAATGGGAAGGGGAACATGTGTCCTAGAACCTTGACTGGATTAATGAATGTAAGGACGCGATGTCGAAGATGTAGGAAAGATGTTAAGATAAGGAAAAATAAATGAAATTATGTTTTCAAATGTAATACACAAGTCAATGATATTAAATGTTATTGGAAAAATGCGGCAACAAAGACAACATTTTTTGAGCATGCTCGATTGTCAGTGGGAAAGGTACTGTATTTTATTTCATAAGGAAGACATGATGAAGTGCAAAGCCGTGAAGGGCAAGGAAGTATAAAAAGTGACCATAGAAAAGTCATAAAGCTGTGCCACACACGACATTTGTTTTTATACCACATGAAATGTTTCTCCACTATCCTCGTTTATGTATATATTCACCTTTACTGTAGCGCCTGCTCCCTACGGACGCACCCCGTCGCTAACGCTCGGGTCAGTTTATAGTAGTTACCTAATACATAATGGTATTTACTCAACCCTCTTAAAGACAATCTGCACCCAGTAATGCAGCACCTATCTTAAGAAATATTAACTAAGCCAGAAAGAGTACATTTCTGCTAAGGCAACATTTTATAAGTATAAATGTCTTCCCCAAGCAAAATAAGACAGTACCGTGAACGAAACGTAATCTATTTACCAAAATTAGCAAAGCCTTTGGCAGGCGATTTGTAATTATTGATCAGTTATTTCTGTCCATTAGCTAAGGGGTTTAACGGAATACATCTCGTTTACATTGTGTGAAGTCGCTTGCCTTATGAAAAATTATCTTGTAAATCATACACAAATCATGTTAATTCAACCTTATTAAGAATTAACAAGATTAAATTGTTAAAAGAATTAACATTAACGCCTAAATAAATAAAGTTCAATTATTCACTCATTGTGAATGTTTAGATTTGATCAGTAACTTTCTAAGCTCTTGATTCCCAGATTCTTAATCTGTAGCCTTGTGTAAACGATTGTATTACCTAATTTAAGGGTAAATGAAACACTTCTCTTGTCCCGGTATACACGACCTTGTATAATTGAGCATGCTTCTGAATACTCCAATATTTCATGAAATCCTGTAAGTTTCATGTCTAAAGATCACGAAAGCGTCTGATTCTTTCTGAATTCCGCTCGATTCTGTGCCTTTTTCTTACAATTCGTCCTTTTGAGATCTGAGGACTACATAGTTATGAACAAATTTTTACAATATCTAGTTATCTACAAGACCTGTAATGTATATTATATCGGACAATTTATACTATCTCATTTTAATTTATAGTTAAAACAGTATTTATTAAATATTAATGAACAACGACGTTAATAAGCATAATTTTCAGTTCTTTTAAGCATTGAACAAAGCAGGGTCATCATGATCAGCAGTCAATTGTTCTCACATCTTCCAACGTTACTACTACTCTAGAATATCACAGTTACAAAAAAAATTAAGAGTGTCACTCACTAGGTTTCTGGTTCCTACAATATTGAATTTGCTAAATTTATGCTACTTACGAATATATATAGTTAAAGTTTCAAGAAAACTTTTAAAATCGTAATAATATACACTCCAGACGCCATTTAATCCAAGCAAAGCTTGAACTTCGCGCCATCTACTGGAGACATTTAGAAAATAATTTACTTCCATTATTATTGAAATAATAATTTATTTCTAATAATCTAGCGAAAACGAAAGTCTTTGCAGTAATTGGAAAACAAAACGCAGATCACTGCGTTGTGGGTTAACTAGACTGAATAGACTTTTATGCTGATCGTATTTTCCATGATCATTTTTACTTGTCCTGTGTTACTACTGGACATTTAAAAAAAAAAAAAAAAAAAAAGGAGAGTGGGGCGGCATTTCTTTTCCGATTCGTTGCTCACGCATGCTTGATATATAGGGGAAGGCGTTGCACCTGTGAACACTTTTAGTTTTCGAAATTTTGGGGCTAATATTCAGCACTTTCCCCCCATTTTTAATTATATATTTGAAGTGTCATCTCTTCGCTATCAGATAGGATAAAGAACATATCCGTTTTGTTCACAGGTACATTATGGTCATGTATTAATACCATTGAACAGACCCTCTTGTACCTTTGAACAAAGTGATAATTACAACTTTTCTGCGGCAATAATATAAAAAGGAGCCATAACTATTAGCAGTTATAAATTGCAATAAAAGGTTTAGCTATAAACAGTTCAGCAGAATTGAAATTTTATTAATTTTAATTCAAAATGGAAAGGAAGTTCTAAGAAAAACTTGTGAACAATAAGCTTGAGTATATATGACTTCTAACCAGTTCGACCCAGTGGCGGCTAATGTTAGTGTTGCAGCGTTGCGCAACGACCAAAGTATTTCAAGAAAAAAATATTATTATCAATAGTAGTAAAGAACAGAAAAAATACTTTTTAATACTTGCATATATACACTTTAAATAACATATTTTTTACTTCTGTAACTGTCCGTTCCGTTAATCCGTTTTAAAAAGCGAAAAATAATCCGTCACAGAGTCTCTAATTTATATTGTGTTGCAGCGAGCATACAACGACCAGATTCCTTCAGCGCGGCAATTGGAGCGAATGTTAAGTCTCCTTTCCCCTATCTCAGAAGTTAAAGGGACTGGTCGTTGCAGTGCTTCTGCAACACAGCACGATTTCCAGTGAACAAGGAGGTTTCTCACGCTAAACAAGATTTCTGAATTTTCTTTCACTAGCAATTAACAAATGGAATTTGTTTTTATGCATTCACATTTTAAATTACGGGACCATACTGAAGCAAATCAATATAATGACAATTAAAAATAGTGATTGCAGAATTACAAAATAAGAAAGAAAATATCTAGTAGAGGAGAAAACAAATGAAAGTAGACCAGCATTTACAAGTTAATTCTTAGCTTATAGGGTGAATGTGCCAGTACTCAGCCTCCTAACTCAAATTTTAAGTTTGAATGTCATTTTTGATTTTAATTTTGAACAGAATGAGACTTCTTCATGATATATGTATTCATTATTTAGTCTAGTTTACAATAAAAGGAGTGTTTTTAATGTCATTATTAGGATTTTAACAATATTTATAAAATTCCTAAAAATGCCGAAAAATACCAGTACTCAGCCACTACATTCTAGAACTCAGCCATTAACGAACCTAAAGTCAGCCAACAAAATTCGAAACTAATAATAAAAACAGATGTAATATCATGGAGCGTTTTTTATTTTGCTACATGACACTACAAATATAACAGATTACGTTATAATTGTTTAACAAAAAACACATTATTTATTTCTCGGAAAAACAGGAACAAAATTGTATTGAGCGGACCCTTCGTAAAAATATAAGCAACCATGAAGCTAACACATTTCAAATAGAACTAAAGTTGTTAGATCATAGCCAAATTTCATGACCAGTATATCGCAATATCATTTGATCACTCCAGTTAAAAGTTAGAAAAAGCCAAAAGAAAAAAAAATCGCAATAATATGTAATAAAATCGAATTATGTCTTCATAAAAATTCTACGAAGTTAGGAATATTTCTCATAGAACTAGAGTAGAAATATGTCACAGCCATCAGTTTATCACCATGTTTGAATACCTTTATTAAGTTAGAAAACGGAAATAAAACATTTACTTCTCACAAAAAATAATTAATAATAATAATAAAATTGTAGTAGTTGTCGTTTCACAAAAATTCCAGGAAGTTGGAATTTTCTTTTTTGCTCTTTCTTTCTTTTTTCTTTCTTTTCTTTTCTTGTTTGGCTTAATTGCTTTCTTCCGTTCTAAGATCTTGGCTATCATTATATTTCTCCATTCATCTGACGATATGGCACTTGATAATTTATTTTGCTTCGTTGCCTCTTTGAAGTCTTCGCAATTGGCTCTGGCCAAAATAAATTATTTTCAAAATTTGGTGAGACGTGTCTACTGTTATTTGAACTTTTTTCGGGAGCTTTATCTATGATTGTCTATGATTTCTCTTTATCTATGATTGTCCATGACTTCTCAATATTATCGTTGCCGCTTTGAACTTGAAGTAATGTACCATCTTTTAAAACACCGTACCATCTTCCATTACATTATGGACCAATATTTCAGTACGATCTGCTTGACAAGGAAATAGAGAAGGAATATGCGAGGAAATCAGTCAGCCGATACACTGCAATCTTTTTCCAAACGTCTTTTCACTAAGCTATTTTTAATGTATTTGGAGTAGTCTACAGTATTTGCATTGAAAGGACACAAGCCACATTTCCTGAAACAATTTCTAATTGAATCGGAGAGAAAAGAAGACAAGAGTGAAGAGAAATGAGATTTTGTTACACATTTATGTTTTTGGGTTGGCTTTGCCAGTCATGAACTCTCTTCTTCCATTCTATCTTGAGGGGTTTGAAGACACTAACATTTGCTGGCTGAAGAATGTGTATTGTATTAGGTGGTAAGGCATATAGAATTATTCAGTTTTCGATGCAAAACACATTAAGTTCCATAGTTGGATGTGTGCGATGCCCTTCAGCAAACAAAATTATTGGTCTTTTAACGTTATTTCTTCCAGCTATTTGTTTATACCATTTACAATATACTCATAAAAAGTATCAATCCTCATCCAGGCCTGTTTCTGATTTTGCCTAAAACCAGACCTTTGGCATACTTTCTATGATGTCAGGCGATGGTTTAACATACGGGAAAATAACCATTGGAAATATAGTTTCGCCTTTTGCCAGAGAAAACTAGAAGAACAGTGATTGTTTTCAATTGCACGTCGGACTTCATAAACATTTTTCAAACCTTTCGATACGATAACTTTACCAGTTTCGAGACAAAGGCTAAAACTAGTTTCATCACCACTAAAGATTCGGGTGGGATCTTGCAGAATATCGGATGCGTTAATGCTTTGGAGGTACCTTGAGTTCTTTAAACCACTTCCGAATAAATTCTTCGGTGACTGTTGCTCTTGCCTTCGGGAACTCTGCAAACTAATTCTGGGTTTCCTCGTAAGAACAATTTATACCATTTCTCTTCTAGATAGCTCTCTTTGAAAAGTTTCTCTCTATTGTCACTTTTTACAATATTGTATACTGTATTCAATATATCCATTTTATTTTGCCCAAATCCAACTTTGGCTATTTTAGTGTGTTGCGAGAAACATTGAATGTTCTGCTAGCTTCAAGTATAGTCAGTCCATTTTCTACAGCCCTCAGTGCATTGTAGAGAGACTCTTCTAGGTACTGGTGAATTGACCATCGTTTTCATTTCTTAACTTCCATTTTTCTTCCTTTTTCATTCATTTATATTTACTTCCATGAAATGAGTAAGTGGGAACCTGTTTTTTTTGCAAATTTGGATATTGATATTTAAAATTGCAGTAAAATTACAAACAGGGCTGACTTTTGGCTTTCGAGGCACCAGTACTCGGCCTTTGCATTTTTACCTGGGCTGACTACTGGAAAAACAAAGATTTGTGAGTCATGCTGTATGTTATTAACAGAAGGGAAGTGAATACTTGGTCTGGGCATGTGATGGACGAAATTGCACACATATGCGATAATTCCAGTACTCAGCCCCGGGGGTTGACTATTAGAAAATCGCTCATTTTTCAATTCCAGTACTCTCCCCCCCCCTATACAAACGAAATGCTCAATATCTACAAAAAAATTTTTTCTGTTTTCATTTCCTTAATATATACAAATTAAAAAATAAAAAGAATATTTATTATTTTTACATTAGGTAACAAATACACACTTGTAACAAAAAGTCTCGTCTGTTATTTTTTACGTAGCAGATTCACGCATTACAACATAGTGTCTTCTTTGTCCACCTATTGCTGCGACACTAGGTGACATTTTGGTGTGACATGTGATTGGCTGTGTAGAGGATGAATGTCTAAAAGCTAAGCTTCATATTGATAAGGGTCAAAACGTAACGTTTTCTTGTTTTTGTTTCGAAAATGCGTAAGTGGCCGACTACTGGTGAGGGGCTGACTAGTGGCACGTTCACCCTATTGATAATGAAGGTTTCTTCTACAGTAATTTGTGAATCAAATATTAATAAGTCAGTATGTAGAATCGCTCCCCGCCCCCTCTGCGGATAGTATTTTAGTATTAACATATTTCTTTTGTAAAATAAGTATATTTTATACTCTTGATAATTTCCACATAAAACTGTATGATGGGGAACGCCATATTGAATTTGGGACTAGTTAGCAATGCTCGGGGCCGTAGCCAAGAGGGGAGGGGGGTCCACCGGGTCCGGACCTCCCAAAAATTTCGAAACTTGACTAACATTTGTAGACTTTCTTAACGAACTATACTTGTTTAACAGAGAAACGATTGATGTAGGCTAAATATTTTATTTTACGCCTCATCATGTACTCATCTTTTCTTATAAAAATAATCGTTCTGTCATTTTTTTAAAAAATATAGATGACAGTAAGTAAGAATTACTTATCATCTTTTTGGGTGCAGTATAAGACAGGTTCCATATTATGTAGACGTATTGAACCTCCCTCAAATACTTTGGACCCCTCCCAGTTAACATTTCTGGGTGTAGAACTGGCAGTGCTGTTTGTTTTGATGTTCTTTGATTTTTGGCTTCTGTTACATGCTGATCCTTCATCTGGCGGGTTTCGAGGTTTCCTTTCCAGAACATATCACATGGGTAAGTATTGTTTCGCCTCATATGGAAGTATATTGTGATCATCGTGCTTTGCGTAACTACCAAGACGGATGATTTGGAATGTACTTTTTTCTTTTACGCACATGTGTGTGTGTTGATGTATGTAGGGATGCATTCGAGTCGAGTCGAGTCGAGATTTAAGCCTGTCTCGACTCGTCTCGAGAAAATGTTGTCTCGACTCGTGTCTCGACTCGAAAATATGTTTCTGTCTCGACTCGTGTCTCGACTCGACAGTCTCTGTCTCGACTCGAGTCGAATTCGAGTCGAGACGTCTCGAAATTCGAGTCGAGACAAAATATACGAGTTAAAATATACGCACACATCAGCCAGAATATTATGACTACCTACCTTATTGTCAGTGTGTCCAACTTTGGCACGGATAACAATGGCGACGCGTCTTGGCATGGACGCAATGATCCTTGAAAGGTCACTGGAGAGAGTTGATTGGTACACATAGGCAAGGGCGCCGATTTTTCTGTAAATGTGGGGGGCATTCAGATGCAGAAGGCATATATATGAGGATTTTAAGACAAATTGTATTCAAATTATGCCAAATATTGTATATTCATAAATACAATGCGGGGGCTCACATGAGCTTTGGGGGTGCCCGGGCCCCCTCAGCCCCCCAGGATCGGCGCCCTTACACACAGGTCATCTAATTCCCGTAAATTCCGGGAAGAGGGGCGATGCGCTCTGAAGTCATGTTCAATCACATCCCATTTGTGTTCGATTAGGTTCAGATCAGGCGAGTTGGGCGGCCAGCACATCACTTGGAACTTGTCCCTGTGTTCCTCTAACCACACCATCACAATCCTGGCCTTGTGATATGGTGCATTATCTTTTCGAAAAATGCCACTACCGTTGGGAAACATGGTCGTCGTCTGCAAGCAGTGTGTGATACGCCTTGGCCGTCATGGTGCCTTGCTCGAGCTTCACTAGACACATAGATGCTCACGTGAATGTTTTCCGGAGCATAATTAAGCCACCGCCAGCTTGTCTCCGTCCCGCAGTACAGGTGTCAAAGAACTGTTCTCTTGAAACACGATGAATTCGCACCCTCCCATCGTCATGATGAAAAAGGTATCGGGATTCATCAGACAATGCAACGCTCTGCCACTGTGCCAAGGTTTAATGACGATGGTCATGTGTTCATTTCAGTCGCAGTTGCCGATGTCGTGGTGTTAACATTCGCACATAGATGGGGCATGGGCTTCGGAGGACCATCGTTAGGGGTGTTCGGTGCACTGTGTGTTCAAACGCACTTGTACTTTGCCCAGTAATAAAGTATGATGTTAGTTCTGCCACAGTTCGCTGCCTGTCTTGTTTTACCAGTCTGCCCAGCCTATGACGTCCGACATCTGTAATGAGGTGGGGGCGCCCAACCCCTCGACGTTTGGACGTCGTTTTCCCTTGGTTTCGCGACTTATTGAATACACTCACCACAGCACTCCTCGAACATCCGACAAGTCCTGCAGTTTCCGAAATTCTCCTGCCGAGTATGCGGGTCATTACAACCTGCCCTCGGTCAAACTAAGATCGCGCGCCTTCCCCATTCTACACACGGCCAGCACTCTCACTGATACTACATGCACCGTACGCGTGACTGACTAGCAGGCATTCATCGGCAGGTGACACAGATATCGCCTGGACGGAAATGATATCGATAGTAGGTTGGTAGTCATAATGTTCTGACTGATCAGTACATACTAAATAAATTTAAAATGTAGGAAATTTTCAACATTCTGATTAACTTGCAGGAAATTTCACAATGAAAAGAAGCAACTGACTTGGACAAGACAACGGTTAGTTGATGGGGCAATCTTTTTTTCTGGTCTTTGAGGCGTGAGCTTTGACCATGCCTTGTGAAATTTTGATGTTTGGTGCTTATCAGTCGCGCTTCCATTTTTTTCTAATTGTTCCAGTTCATGATAATTAACAATACATTGCGCAGTTCGAATACATGTTCACGTTTTCATTCAATCCAACTCAAGCCGCTTCAGATACTATAGAGTTGTATTTGTTTACGAAGAATTAATTGCGTATTAGAAATACACCCCAACAAAACATTCTGCGTGCTCATCTGCTCAGTATTCAAGGTTTTAATTACAACCTGAATTGTTAAAATGCGAACGTAAGTTGCATTAGATATCTAAGCAATTCCTAGTCTATGGATAATTCAAGCAATGCTAATTAAGGTCTTTCTAGCAAGCACTTCTGCTGTTCATAAACCTTACGCATTGGAGTAGGAAAAAAAAAAGAAAGAAGTAAAATTGGTAATTTTGCAACCGTGACTCACTCGGGCTCATGCTCTCTATCCTCAATGGAGCTCGCGTTCGCTAATCTCAATGAGGATCACACTAGTCAAGTTTCTCACTAATTCGAGCTTGAGCTTGATATTTACTGTGAAATTCTCTTCAGCTTGATCTCGTAATGCCACACGTTCTTTCTTGTTTTTACATTTGTCTCACCATTTTCGATTTATACGGGTGGCCGTGGACTTTTCAATTAAGTTTTTGTTTTCATTTTGACCCGCCGCCATTTTGCACAGGGTTGTCGTAGAGAGTCGAGACTTGTTCCATTTTCCTTCATTTTACAACAGATTTCAAACGATGTGCTACTTAACCCCCTTGCCATTTGAAACTTTTTAGTTGGATCCCGTCTGGGGCCCTGCGGGGAACCCTGAGGCAAACTTTTTACCCCAAAAAAGTGTGGCCTTGAAAATGATGGAATACATGTTCACCGAGTTTTCCATTTACCCAATCGTTTCCGAACAAATGACTCAGTTCAAACTATTCTAGCAGGTAATTCTTTCGCTATGGCTTTTTAAATATCTAGAAATTGGCCATGGTTTTGGCCAATATCACGGGAACAGTAAGCCATAGAGATATGATATTGGTGGTAATCAATCCCTAATAGAATGCTAAACATTTTTGTCCTGATATTAATTGGTGGCCACGCCAGTTTTTCAGTGACTACCGGTTATTATTTGGTATCAAAATGTTTACCATCCTTTTAGATATTGATCAACACCAATGTGATCTCTCTATGACTTACGGTTCCCGAGATATGGCTGCTTAAATTTCTGTAAATCGGTCATTTTTTGGCCAATATCTTGCGAACAGTTAGATTGACGCGAAAAATTTAATCATTTTGTCTAATAGTTTTTGATGCTTTATCTAATGCAGTGTACAAAATTGAAAAAATTGCAAATAACAGACAGACGGACAGATAGACACACAGACATAGAGAATTCAGTAACGAACTTTTTAAGTTCGTTGAAAATGTTGTAACTCACGATATCCCGCCCGTTGACATGTATAACTTCGGGATTCGTCTAGTTATAACATATCCAATGCGAACACAATTGTCTCGTTCGGATCTCACAAGGGAACCTTCCGAAAATGATAGCTGCAGTGAAAGGTGTGGCCTATGCCAATTGAAAGAGCTGTAACAGAGATGAGCATTCTCAAAAAATTAGCTGCCCATAGCAATAGGCTCAGGAAATATAAGGGGTGGAAGTTCGGGAAACAGCAAGGCTGGACAAGGGGGAAAAGTGCAAATTCCACAAAAAAAAAAAAAAAAAGGAGGGGGGGCACGGCAAAATACAATGCTGACAAGTGATGTATAGAAAGAGACTTGCCACAATAGGGAACAAATGAAGGCCACCAGTGGGGTTAACAGTGTTGCCAACTGCAATGAAAAGTACATGTTTTGCAAAGAGCACTATATGAAGTGAGTGCAATATTCAGTGTCAACCTGTCATGTAGAACATAAGATATGGCGTGTCTAATCAGTGGTACAATCTAACAAAAGAAAATAGAAAAAAAACAGAAGTATGAAAAATACGGAAAAAACGGAGTTGGCCATAATGCGCCACATTTGATCAGGGGCTGTACATATTAGAATGAACAAAACAAGAAGCACCGAATATGCAGGAAACCGACGTACCTAGAGTCGAAAAGAAAAACGAGTTCCAAAGTTGGCAAGACTGGCCATGGACATCCAGACAAGTCTAATATAGTTAGTCCACTCGCTTCAGAAAAAGAAAATTCCGGCAACAGGCATCACTCGGAATGCATCAATGTTAGAGTGATTGAGGCAATGTCAAGTCGGGGAACATGAAATGGTTGGGTTGAGCCAACAACCGATAATAGAAGTAGTGAACATTATGTCATGGTTGGGTCGTATGTGGGAATATGCAGGGTGTCCCATCAAACTTTGTGCCCTGAAAGATTTGCGAAACGAACAAAAATGTGACGGATCCAGTTGTCCAGGAATGTACCAATGTCAGGGGGTGATAAAAGTCTGTGAGAAGCAAGTGCCCCCAGGATCCCCAACATAGGGCCCCAGGAGCCAACTTCAAATTTTCAAAAGGAAACAGGGACCGAGTGTTACCTCTCTCGATTGCTCATGGAATGTGCAACAACATATATAGAAAACATTTGCTAAATGAAGCATGTTTTTCTAAATGGACGCCACAAATATGTGGTGTCTTAACATTGCATCGAACAATGTGATCTCAAATTGCTGCGAAGCGAAAAGAGATGTTGCAAATCCAATTGCACAGGAATGTACTCATGTCGAGGGCCAAGAGAACTTTGTAAGAAGCAAGTCCCCCAGGGTTCCCATCATAAGGCTCAAGGGGGTCAACCGCAACATTTCAAATGGGAACAGGGGCGGATGATATTTCTCTGGATAGATACAACACCGTCTATAAAAAAAACATTTGCTATATGAATATGAAACAGATGTCAGGCAAGGACAACTAGCGGTGTTTCCCATATGATCAGACGATGACTTATTTATGGCACGAGCCATAGTAGAAGGCGGCTTAGTTGAAGAAACTACACCCTCTCAGTAACCTAAATTGCACGAAAATTTCCAAAGCAGGTTCATTGACCTGACTACCGCATGTTGCCCACTTTGTCCAAGAGCGGGATGGTTTGTTTCTAACTTTTCTACCGAAAAGCATTTGGAATGGTGTTTCGGAGACAATAAAATAAAGAAAATATACTAGACAGAGAGAGAGCAGGGAGGAGGGAGTGTACCAATTATTCTTTCCTCTAAACCAGCGTTTCCCAACCTTTTTCAACTTGCAGCACACTATGGGTGTAACATGGATTCTCGCGGCACACTTATAGATATTATTATTTGTAAATATAAAACACACTGGTATTTTTTTCTTTGATTACTGATCTCCTTCGCACAGAGAAGAAAGCTCGATCGCTGGGTTTTCCTCGTGGTAAATCACTATGCTTATTTTTCATTCTAATTTAAAAGGAGAAAACAACTGCAATGAAATGTTGGACTCAGGTTATTAAAAATACGCTTACTCTTTCGAAAACTGTATCCAACCTTTTACTAAGAATGAAGATCATTAAATAACGAACGAACAAATAAATCTATTTTACTTTTAAAACACAAATGTAAATAATTTATCGAAAGGATTGACTGATATTTTAAATTTTCAAGTTACGAAATAGTCTGTAACGATAAAGAAGCAATAATGGTCATAACAATAACAAATACTTTTTTCAACATTAGAAATGTACAGAAAAGTAACACGGCATGAAACTTAAAATTGTAGATTCATAGTAGAGGTTCATAGTAATGTGCAATACAAATATACATTTTCCCCTACGTTTTGCAATTTGATTGCTATAGAATTAATAATTTTGTTTTGATATCCTCGCGGTACATCAGTGGCCCATACACGACACACCAATGTCGCGGTATTTTCACTGCTAGCTTCTCATTTTAGACAGGTATATTTACAACAAAGGGGGTAGCGTGCACCTTTGCACCCCCTTAAATCTGGCCCTGTCCAGAAGTTATGTAGCCCTATATCGTTCATGGAAATAAAAACACAATAGTTATAACTATGCTAAATTACTATAGACTGCCAATTGCTCATTCAGACAATTTATGATGTTCACTTTATTGCAATGTTCTTATACAGACTAGATATAGGCTACGGATAATAGTTTTATACAAAATAGATAATCAATTATTATTATTATTATTATTATTATTATTATTATTATTATTATTATTATTATTATTATTATTATTATTATTATTATTATTATTATTATTATTATATTTGAAGTACAATCAAATATCACGACATTAATTACTAGTTTTAATTAACTGAATTGAGCTGAAAATTAGATCTTGATCTCGGAAGATTAACTATTAAATTTATACGTTCTGTACCTTTCTAAAGTAATAAATGCTGGAATTGGTTTCAAGGCTGTTCCTGAGTGAATAATTTCTTCATAATAATATTAAAAGTTATAGAAAAATTTTCGAGACATTCGAGTCGAGTCGAGATTTTTATGAGCTGTCTCGACTCGACTCGTGTCTCGACTCGAATCTCGACTCGAATTCGAGTCGAGTCGAGTCGAGATTCGAGACATGTCTCGACTCGTGCGCATCCCTAGATGTATGAATATGTGACATTCGGAATTCATATATCAGTACCTATTTTGTATTAGCTGTTTTGGTTTTTAATTATTAGGTTTAATTTTATTGTGTGTGCTTTAATTCTGTAAATAACCTACAAATTCTGAATGAATTGTATACCATGACTTCTGTAAATAACTTACAAAAAACATTGCCCAGCTTTCAACTGATGAAAAATTTGCAATTAAGGCTTAGAAAAAACAAGCAAAGGGCAATTCAGGAGAGTGTTCGAAAAAAAAATCCAGTTTAATGTACAGGATGTTTTATGGCAGTAGTGTTGTTTGCACCAGATACATTTCCTCAATTTATTTTAAATTTTCCTGGATAAACTGTGAATAAAGTGTGTTTAATGTACATTTTTTATAACACTAATCACTGCTACGAACTCTCTTCAGTCAACGCTGAAGAGGAATTCGGATCACTGCCAGGGATTGAGTTTGCTAGAATGAATCGTTCGCAATAATCTAGAAAAAATATTTAGTGAATCTACAAAGCCTCTGAAATTAATATTAACTGTACCTATGGCGTCAGCAAAAAATGAAAAGTTTTTTTCCACATGAGAAAGAATTGACACTTTCAAGGAATTGAATGTCCCAAGAAAGGTTATCACCATTGGTTATGCTTTCCATCGAAAAAGACCTGACAATAAGAATGAATACCAGAGTTCAATCAGAATGTATTAGGCATATTTGCTCCAATCAAAGAGAGGAGAGTGAACTTACTAATTAATTAAGGTGATTAATCGGATAAAATGTTCTGCATCTTTTATTTTTTAAAAACATAATTTTATTTAACATGTCACATAGCATTTGCATCTAAAGTTACGCTGATTAGTCAATGAGTCAACTTTATATCTTCTGTCTCTTATCGTTCGTACTGCAACACCCGAAACCACAATCCACCGGTCGCCACTGGTTTGACCACCGCTAGTACTCTCGTACTATAGCGCGTCTCACTCTTAGATTGCAGTACAGAGTAAATGGAGCGCGCTGTTGCCACATTTCTTCCACCGTAGTTTTCTTCTGCTTGAAAGAACAAGAATAGTGCCTGACTCTGTAATAAAGCCTTACTCAAATTCATATATCTTCATCACTTGTGCCATTCCATTTGCGCAAATTCATTTGGAACGTCGAATTGGAGGGTACGAAACAACAGTCTAATAATTGTGTATTAGGTAGGGGGTTTCCTTTTAAGATGGTTTATAAATCGTTGCAATAAAATTTTAATGGGAGCAATACGAAATCGAGAGAATGTATGAAACAAATAGAAAACATATGATTCAAAAAAATAAATGGCAAGCTAAACTGTTCCACACAGAAATTTCCTGTAGCGATTGTGCGGCAAGCTAAGAAATAGCAATTGGTAAGATACTGCTTCTGAACCTGGAAAAAAGTGTTGGAGTAGAGGTGATCGTAATATGTGAGAGAAAATATGACATACGAAAGCGCTCATATATCTGTGTACGCAAAATATCCGCAAAACTAATTTCGTTTGTCAAACAAAAATTACATTGTAAAGTATATTGTGAAGGTGGCTGCTCCCCACTTCCGATGGTTTAGATCTGATTTTCCCCGCGGAACAACAGTATGATATTTAACAAATACCAGTAGGTGTAAATGGAACATCACACTATAATAGAAATTATAAATGCATTTGTGAATATTAACGAAAGATTTGTAAATTTAAAATTTAAAAAAGAAGAAAAGAACGCATGACATTTTAATCACTTCCGCTGCTTCTGCTTAAAGGTGAAATCACTTCCATGTATTCAGTCTGTACTTGAAAACCCGAAGAGCATGTGTGGAATAAACCCGAAATGTAAACGTGAATTAAAAGCAAGGATTGGAATAGTGAAAGAAACCTTTAGGAGGAAAGAATGTCTGTTTTGTGTGACCTTGAATAAAGAGTTGAGAAAAAGACTCATAAAATGTTTCGTGTGAAGTATTGTACTATAAGGGTCAGAAACATGATCGTTATTCAATAAATGATTTAAAACGGCTGGAAGCTTTTGCAATGTGAGTATGGAGGAGAATGGAGAGAATTAGCTGGGTCGAACGAAAAACCAATAAGAGAGTATTAAAAATGGTGGGAGTCAAAAGAACAATTTTAGATGTAATTAAGAAAAGGAAGAGAAACTGATTGGGACATTGGCTAAGAAGGAACTGTATCATGAGGATCGTGCTAGTGTGTATGATAACAGGTAAAAGAGGGAGGGAACAAAGGAAACTACAATTACTGGACGATATCAAAATAGAAAAAAAAAAAAAACGAAGACGAAGAGGTTAATGTAAGACCGTGGAAGCTTCTCAGTGGCAGCAAGTGATCTGCGAAAAATGGCAGAATACTTATGATGATGATGATGACAAAATGTAATGGTGAATAGACACTGAACCTCCCTGGTTTCTATAGTCATTTCTGATACCTCAGACACAAAATGTCAGATGGAAACAGAAGAAGAATGAAAAGAAACCCTATTATATCTGTTCTTAACATACGCACAAGTTGTGACTTTAAATCACGTATGGTGACAGCCAACAAGGTCCAGAAATCGTTGGAGGGGGAAACAAAACCAAACAGAATTATCAACCCCCCCGAAAATTCATTTTGTTTCTTTCATGTTTCCTAAAGGAATATCGGGGAAAAGAACAAAGAGCCCTTTCATTCTGCTTTGTGAGCTCATGAAGTTATTTGTTGTTAATGTTTTTCTCATCCTCATCTGCGTATTCAAAGTAAATAAGAGAAGTAGAATTACAAACGAAACCAACTTTTATTGTCAAAATTGTCAGCATTCGAAACAACATTCGGAACCACGTGCGAACTGTAAATGAATCAATTACAAAAAGAAATAACTTTTTATCACCAGGAGTGAGGAGTTTTATTATTAACAGATATTGGTCTGCTTTTTCCCCTTCCATAGGTATTGATCTTCTGAAGAACAGTTTGTTTTGTTTGAGTACCAACTACATTTTTGTGATTTATGTTATTGCTAACTGAATTACTATCCTGATTCAAGTGTTTACTGTACTTACTATTCATCCGCGGTAGAAATTTGACTTTCTTGGAAGAGAGAAAATACGAACTATACGCACCCGATGTCTGAAGTCAGTCTTATATATATATATATATATATATATATATATATATATATATATATATATATATATATATATGTGCGTGTGTGTGTGTGTGTCACTCAAGGAGAATGAACGAAGTACAGCTCACAGATGACGAGAAGAACCCTAGCCCTAGCAGAAGTAGTGTGACGTAGGTATGGGTTTGGCCACTTTTCGCACGAGGATTTCAAATGTCACCACGGAATAGCACACAGATAACTACCCAGAGTAGCAGACGACATCTAAGTATAGACCACACCTCAAAAACCGAAAATGGACTTGACTGTGTCGTTGACCTTTCCCCGCTTCCCCTGTTTTAGGGTTCTTCTCGTCATCTGTGAGCTGTAAGTGAAACGTAAGATTGAGTGGAGTTGACGCAATGTTTCTCGTAGGTGTGGTCCAGGATTCGATTTTGCGATCATGCTTCCGTTAAGCAGTAGATTCGTGCTCGCATAGCATCAAGTGTGAATACTCATCGGTATAGCACAACACTTTACATCAGTAATTTTAAAACAAACATTATAAGGAAAATTAGCATTGGCAAGGTTTGTCACTGCCTTTCTTCTGGTCAGATGCGCGCGCTTTGGAAAGTTGACTCTTAACCAGTGGCGTATTTACGATTTTGTTTCGAGGGGGGCTTTGCTAACCTTCGGAGGGGCTTTGCCTGAGAATGTGAAAATTCTGCAAGATATTTCATATACTTTACTATAGTAAGTAAGATTTCGGGGGGTTTAAACCCGGAAGCCCCCTAAATACGCCACTGCTCTTAACACTAAAGGTCATAAAAGCTAAATAAAGAAAGATATCGACCTGGAATTTGTTTTTAAAATAACTTCAATCCTTTCTCAATATTTTTCTCGCTTTGCACCCCCATCTAAGCTGAAAAATAAAAAAGTTTCACACTAGTCAACTTTTTAGATATTGCATTGCAATAGTATATGCACTTTCTCTTACATTTTATTTTTTATTTTAGAGTTCAAGAAGATTCTTTGAATGCCAACTTTTCCAACATTGGCACCAAATATGGTATTAATAGCTTTATAAGTTTCAACATTGTATCTTTTATAGTTCCGAACTTATGGCGTGATATGTTTAATGCGACATTAGAATTTGCCATTAGCAAGATTTTACTATTTCAATTTATTTCAATACTTGAAAATTCTTCTTGACACGAGAAAAACACATTATTCGATAGAGGATTAAATGTTCTACAAAAATCTATCCATACCTAGTAAATAAAACTATTTCTAAAATTCAGGTTAAGTTTGGCAACAATGGGCATACGGAAAAGCATTGTCATTTACTCCTGTACTGCAATCTCTAAGGGTGAGACGCTCTATAGATCTAGCACCTTTTATAATATATTAGTATTCTAGTACGTTCACCAACAAATCTAGTACTTTTCACCTCCTCTTCTTTTCTCATAAATGCATTTGAGAGAGAAAAAGGGAATCTCATGAAAATTGGGCAATGTAAGAAAATTTCACTGTTCCATGATTTTTTTCTCTCGTACAAAAGTGTCAAAGAACGAAGGGTTAAAACTAATAAATGACCACAGTAAACTACATTACATATTTGGTGATCGGTTTAAACAGTAGGCCAATTAAGGAATTAAAACTCGATTTCCTCAATTAGCCCATTTTATGACATTTCTTATTTTCTCCCGACATCCTCTATATCTATATATATAAAAGAGAACGTACAATTCTTTGTCCGCTCATCACGCTAATACGGCTGAACCAATTTCTTTCATTTTTGGGGGGTTATTAGGATTTGGACCCTAGATGGTTTTTATCATATCACTTTAATTTTTAATTACCAGTGTCTTGAGATAATTGACCATTCAAGTGTCCATAACGTACAAATCTTTTGTTATTAGTTCATCATAGGTAAAAATAAACGTATTTATATGCAACCCGCATGACCGTGTCACTCGGCGGGTTAACATAAATGACAGGCGATATAGAGCGGAAAATAGCTTGAATCTTCTGTTTAAAATTTTTAAATTGATTTGCTTATTTTTACAGACACTTTTACAATATGCCAGCACCGGGATGACCGCAGCGAAGCGGGGCGGGTTAACATAAATGACAGGCGATATAATGTTAAGATTTACTGCAATCTTCTATGGTTTTTATCATATCACTTGAAAGCGAAAAAGTAAAAATTATCTAAGTAACAAAGTTTATTGCGTTCCGGGGTGACCGCAGCGAAGCGGGGTGAACGCTGCTAGTTTGTCATACTTGTGTTACTTTAGTGGTTTTACAATGAGTACTAATATGACAATTAAGCAGGGATTCCACCAGGATTTTTAGTTTGGGGTTGTAAAATCAAAATTGGGTGGGTGTAAGTGGTTTGCACGGTTTGTATCAAATTTTGACTGTAAATAAATAAATAAATAAATAAATAAATAAATAAAGTTGGGAGTCCTTTCAAGAATGTGGGGTCACTCCCTCACCTACAGGGGAGGAGAAGCTACCAGAAAACTTCTAATAAGATATTAATATCGTAAAATGTCGTAAATAGGGTGAAACGGGAGCAGATAAAAATTTTATTACTTTTTTCTCCAAATCTAGTACTTTTTTCTGTATAAGTTAGCACGAAATAGTTTTGCTGGGTGGTCACACTACTTTTAACATTACCTTGCTTCTTGAAACCCAATATACTGCATCTACAATTTCACCAACAAAATGTTCACGCCCTCCTTTATTCTTTAAGAACAGCACTAACACAAAATCACCAATAGCATAACTGCTCGCTTGGAATTTCTCTATTTCTTCTAAACATTTTTCTGAATTAAGGATAACTTCCCTCAAGGCTTCGAAGTCTTCATCACTAGTGCTATCATGCAAACTAATGTCGCCAAGAAGATCATCTTCTGAATCACTTTGCAATAATTCTTGTAAAATTCGAGGTTTGGACAACGGTCTCTGGGTCCTACAACTACGTTCTGTTTTCTTGTCTATTTCTGGTTTTCGTTTTTCGAGAGCTTCCTTTTCGGGGCTGCTTGTAATAATTCTTGTTGTTCCAGGTTTTCTTCCTGTCGTTCCTATCTTCCGTGGTGCTGCTTTTTGGTAAGGTCGTTTGCTCTTGTGAAATGCTAGCTGTGGCAGTTGCAATAGTAGTCGCAGGAAGATCTGGTAAACAACTTAACTGACATAACACTATATTTGTATGTATCTCTATGTAGTGGATGAAGTTTTACCTTCCATTCGTTGGGGTTCTCCGGATGGCTGTTCAGACAGAATTGATGCTGAATTAGGTCGAGTGCTTGGCTTGTAGCTGGTTTTTCTGGAGGAGGTCGATCAGTAACGAAGGAACACAGAAAATCATCATCGGTGAAAGTACTAGGGTCCAATGGGAAAATTCCAGTTGATTTAAATTCACTAGTTATATTACTAGTACAGAATGCTCTGTTATACACTTTCCCTACAATCTCTGCAATTCCATAAATATCAAATGCAAGGCTTGCACCTTTGAATAGCATTATTTATCGTTCAAAGGCACACGATGCATTAATGTTCATAGGTACAGTTCGCGGCATAGAAATCGTTACACAAATTCTAAGTCCAAATTAATAACAAACTCTTGTCGCGTTTTCTTATGCATCCAGAAATGCATGTCTCAATCGATTAGTTGCTTCTAGTATTCAATCCAACTCCTCCACATCTCCTTGTCTAAAGCAGTGTGTGTGACGTAGTACAATCTTTCCATTCTACTGAAAACGAAACAGGAATCAAGTTTAAAACGTTATAGCTTTTAAACAGTCTTTTCCATTCGTTTGTTCTGAAATATTTTAAGAGTCCAAATTAAAAAAAAAAAAAAAAGTCCCAGTGTTCCCAGAACTTCATAAAGACCTTTAGTTTCATTTTTTCCTTCTTTTAAAACTGCAAACTAGTAAGATGCTCCCTAAGAAATGTTTGGAAATTGCCAATAACGGCAGTGGGTTTTGTGCTTCCTAAAGTCTGTAATGCACGCACAGAGCTCTAAAATATCTACTGAAGAAATGAGTGCTATTCAACGATTCATTTCATTTCTTTTCAGTAATTGCAAACAAATGTTCCAGTACGTCATTTGGGCAGGACAGGAGGGTGTAATTCCCCCTCTTTTGAGCTTCATAAATACGTATTGTTTGATCAAATGTATAGTAATACACTACTAAAAGTGAAAATCTTATGTCGGCGGAGAATCACCCCCCCCCCCAATAAAATCTAAAAGACTGTTTTTAGCAAAAAAAAAAAAAAAAAAAAACCTATAGAGTTACGATAGCACATTGCTAGAGAGCTTACATTTGGTTTCAAGAGTCGAAGATTTGATCTCAAGCTATATGAGTTCCTGGGCGATATTGAGAGAGAGGGCGAGAGAGGGAGAGATTGAAGTATGGAGACAGAGAGGTGGGATTTATATACACAGATTTAGAATTGGAGGAAACTGATCGGACAGCACTCGTATTATGACGAAAATTGTGATTTTGTGAAACAAGAAGGGAAGGTTTCGAACTGCGAGGATCATATTAGGCAGTTGTCGAACTAAGGTGGAGAACTCGTTTTAGAGCATCAGATGATTACGAAGGCAGAGAAAGATCTTGAGAATTGAGGAATTAAGAATTTAAAAAATCTGAGGCTACCGAGACAGGTCTCGAACCACGAACCTTTTAGTTACCGAACCATGACGTTATCCCTTCTGCTACGGAGAACTCTATGTACTCGTTCACATACGTTTCCTTTAGCTACGTTGAAAGCTAACTTAATGGGATATTCCAAAAAGTTGACTCGGTGGATGCGCCGTTCAGATAAGACGTTAACCTCTTGTAACTTAGTTACCATGTATCGTGGCGAACATAAATAATTGATCAGGTAATGGCGACTGCTTTGAAACAAATACAGAGTATGAGAATTAAATCAGTTATATCTGGGGTTTCGTGTGAAGAAGAGACAAACTTGTGAACCAAAGTTTTAAGAACAACTCAAGCTATTAATATAAACTTTGCCGAAGATTATTCACTTATATCATCATAAATGAAATACGAAAGACGTTCCGAAATGTCTAAATATAGCATACAACTTTGCAAACGGAGGCAAATAAACTTTAAGTAACCAGACTAAAGACGAATCATTTACAGCGTAGTGATCCTGGTTTAGTGGTCAAGGCGCTGGACCAGTAATCTGGAGGTTCAAGGTTCGAACTACGTTGCTCATTTTTTAACTTTAAGATTTTTGATGGCGATTGATCGACGATGACACACGTTTTATTATATTCCGATATTTGAATACTTATTTGTTTCAATATTTGAACTATCAAATCTTCATGAATAATAATAGTAATAATAATAAACTAATTTGTCTTCCATATTATTATTATTATTATTATTATTATTATTATTATTATTATTATTATTATTATTATTATTATTATTATTATTATTATTATTATTATTATTATCTGAACGGCGCATACAGCGAGTCAACTTGGAATATCCCATTAATTTTGCTTTCAACGTAACTAAAGGAAACGTATGTGAACGAGTACATAGAGTTCTCCGTAGCAGAAGGGATAAAGTCATGGTTCGAGACCTGTCTCGGTAGCCTCAGATTTTTTAAATTCTTAATTCCTCAATTCTCAAGATCTTTCTCTGCCTTCGTAATCATCTGATGCTCTAAAAAGAGTTCTCCACCTTAGTTCGACAACTGCCTAATGTGATCCTCGCAGTTCGAAACCTTCCCTTCTTGTTTCACAAAATCACAATTTTCGTCATAATACGAGTGCTGTCCGATCAGTTTCCCCCAATTCTAAATCTGTGTATATAAATCATCCCTCTCTGTCTCCATACTTCAATCTCTCTCTCTCGCCCTCTCCCAATGTCGCCCAGGAACTCATATAGCTTGAGATCAAATCTTCGACTCTTGAAACCAAATGTAAGCTCTCTAGCAATGTGCTATCGTAACTCTATAGGTTTTTTTTTTTTTTTTTTGCTAAAAGCAGTCTTTTAGATTTTATTGGGGGGGGGTTATTCTCCGCCGACATAAGATTTTCACTTTTAGTAGTGTATTACTATACATTTGATCAAACAATACGTATTTATGAAGCTCAAAAGAGGGGTAATTACACCCTCCTGTCCTGCTCAAATGACGCCCCTGGAACATTTGTTTGCAATTACTGAAAATAAATGAAATGAATCATTGAATAGCACTCATTTCTGTCAGTAGATATTTTAGAGCTCTGTGCGTGCATTACAGACTTTAGGAAGCACAAAACCTACTGCCGTTATTGGCAATTTCCATACATTTCTTAGGGAGCATCTTACTAGCTTGCAGTTTTTAAAGAAGGAAAAAATGAAACTAAAGGTCTTTATGAAGTTCTGGGAACACTGGGACTTTTTTTTTTTTTTTTTTAATTTGGGCTCTTAAAATATTTTAGAACAAACGAATGGAAAAGACTGTTTAAAAGCTATAACGTTTTAAACTTGATTCCTGTTTCGTTTTCAGTAGAATGGAAAGATTGTACTACGTCACACACACTGCTTTAGACAAGGAGATTTGGAGGAGTTGGATTGAATACTAGAAGCAACTAATCGATTGAAAATGAAATGAAATCTTTAAGTTTTACGTCCCACGGTTATGCCGGTGAGGCTAAAGGAGACGGTGATAATGAGAGATGAATGAAAATGGTGGAGTGAAGAAAGTGGGAGGGAACGGGAGAACCCCAAGAAAACCCACGAGCACGGTGTTTGTGCACCACAAAGTTCATCGAATCCGGGACCCCAAGCACCAGAGGTGAACGCTCTACCACTGAGCCACCGCGCCCCCCAACTAATCGATTGAGACATGCATTTCTGGATGCATAAGAAAACGTGACAAGAGTTTGTTATTAATTTGGACTTAGAATTGGTGTAATGATTTCTATACCGCGAACTGTACAAGAGGGTCACCATTACAAAAAAAAGTTCTCCATTAGCTTAAATA
This sequence comes from Thermobia domestica, assembly GCF_964235325.1. NCBI lineage: Eukaryota > Metazoa > Arthropoda > Insecta > Zygentoma > Lepismatidae > Thermobia > Thermobia domestica. The sequence continues at coordinate 85,795,678 of NC_137462.1, forward strand.
TTACACAGAAGTTAGAACTAAATATCCTGCCTTACTCGCCAATGATTATATCCCAAGGTTTGGCAAATAAATATCAGAAGTTGCGAAAACCGAAGAGCACAGAACTCAAAAGGTAACTACAAAAATTCTTCGTTTTTGCGATGAAAAAGATAAATCGAATACTATTCGGCACAACAGTCAGTAAACAACTGCCAATCGCGTTTATAGTGGTCTTTCTCCGTTCCTCTTTCGAACGAATTTTAATGACTACACCTAGATAGCTCTGAATTCGAGAAAAGTACAGGTGTTCAAAGTACATTCGTTTAAAGGTACAACCCCTTCCCCAACGTACATACGAATATATTAAAATAATTTATTTAGGAAAATATTGTGGCAAGTCAATTTATAGTATGAGAAATAACCTGAAGGTATTAGAAAAAGTTATTTGCTTAATAAATGGAGAAAAATCGAAATCATATGCCTATAAATTAAAATAGGATATAGGCCTACACGGCGAGCAACGGAAGGGATTAAAGGGGCTGTTCCTGTCTCTCTCTCCGAGACAAAATTACATTTCCACAGAGGTTGTTCAGTTTACATTTGGCCAATTTCGACTTACCTAAAAATTTAGAATAATCCATGGCGCCAGGTCCGTAAGTGCTCGATGTGTTTCCCTTGGTTCCTAACAATAGCCCAACAACGTAATTTCCATTGTAATAGGCTTCTCTAAAGAACTGGGAGGGAAATCTTGTCCCATGCCCTTTGCACAGCTTTCCAAAGTCCTTCCACAGTTGTCACACGCCATTTTCCCAAAGCCCGTTTCAGCAATCCAAATCCACAATAGTCCATAGGACTTGCATCTGGAGATTTAACAGGTACCTCATTGAAAGGTATCACCTGTATACCACTTGCCTCCTCCATCTCCCTGTAGAATGCGAGGGACGATCGTGAGGTATGTGATGATGCCTTGTCCATGTGAATGCACACCAGATTGGAGTCATTTCCGTACATTGTTGGAATCTCATGCTCGTAGATCGGCCGCATGATCTGCTTCTGAAAATACTGCGAATTTATTTTGCAGTTCTTCGCCACCCTACGAATCTTCAGTTTACCTCGGTAACAGTAGCCAGTAACGACCATGAGCCCTTTTGGGAAGGATTCTTTACAGACACGGACTCACCTTCTGAAGTTCTTGGCGCCTTTCTCTCGGTACATGATGGCTTTCGGTTTGCCGCAGTCGGAAAAGTAAATCCATGCTTCATCGAGTGCTACGACGTATGTCCACCTTTGTTTTGCCAGATGTCGTTCGTACAGCTTCCGGGCGCTACACTCTCGTTCCTTTTGGTGGGCATCCGTGAGAAGTTGGCCGCGCCCGCGAGCTTTCATGAATTTTTCCAGGTTGAGTTGATAGTGTAACGTCCGGCTTACAGTCCCAAAAGACACGTCAAGACGATTAGCCATACACCTTTATGTTGGCGGATTTTCTTGCATTGTCATTTTGCGAAGTTTCTTCTGCATGGTGAAGGTGGCCTTGGTGCATTCCCGCTTCCTAGGCAACTTCGTTGGTGATCCAAATGGTGGAGCTTCGTTGTCCTTGTACTTTTTAATAACATTTTTTATTCCACTTAAACTGATGTTGCAACCATTCTTCTTGCATTGTTTTCTAATGACAGAAACACTAAAGTGGGCGTCATAAAGAGCCGCAACATAGCCTTCCCAAAACCGGCTTAGTTTGGGAGGCATTTTGGTCACAGAGCGGAAACCCACACACTTGGAAACAAATTTAACACAACACTCACAACAATGGTCCTGTTTTGTACGTTATTGTCGTCCGCACGGAAAAACAAGTGCGTTCCCAGGAAGCCACTGCACAACACTGCAGGACGCCACGAGCCAGGTCGTTGAGTTGAGTTGATTTTGGGTATAACTCCCGTTCAGCAGCGAGGCTATATGAGACGTGGACCTACTGATTAACGTGGAATCCGAACCACATGAGCTCCCGCCGGGAATCGAACCCGGGTCTCCCACGCCAGAGCCAGTCGTGTAAGTCCATTCTGCCCGGGAGGGGAAAGGAACGAAATCGGCCAAACGTAGGCTGAACAACTTCTGTAAGTATTAATGTACCCTAAAACGTGGTTACTTTGTACAAGATTTAAGCAATTTTAAAGAAAATCGCATGTAACTTACAAACGTAATGATTTAGAACACTGTATTTTAAATATATAATAGCTAGATATATAAGGAAAATATTTGTGCAAGTGCATTAGTAAACATTCAATATGACCATACTTATTGAAATGTAAACTTTGGTGCAAAGTAACCCCATAGGTGGGGTTACTTTGCACAACATACAAAAATGGTATGTTTAACATACGAACATAACGTTTCTGTGCAATGTTTTCCCTTCAGTATTTAGGCATTTCACTTCCTACACAAAACTGCATGCAGTCTACAAATATTGATATTAGAATGATGGTGTCGGTATCAGTACTTAGTTTGAATTATCGAAATTTGTAAAGAAAATTATGTATTTTCTGGTACTGGCACAGGAACCATATTCTAATAGTTTAGCATATGTCTCATAAAAATGCCAACTAGGAACAGAAAAAAGAAATCCCCGTGAACTGATTTGCCTTGGTTATTCCTTATGTCCAAGAATACCATCCCGACCGTAATCAGTGGAAGATTTACGGGGTTTGGGACTTTCAGGCTGAAGCCCACCCAAATTGTGCATGATTTCTTTTTTTCTTTCTTTTTTTTTTTTTTTTAATCTAATGTTAGTCATTCCTATGCATATAACTGGAAGTTCCCCAAAAGTCTAGTGATTTCTAAAAGAAACGAAGCCTTTGTGAGTGAAGCCTCTCTCAAACTACTTTTCTGGATCCACCACTGTTCATAATTTATTTTCCAACAAGAAATTCATTCCAGCATCTACCTAAATAGGAAATTTACCTAAATTTAGAATGCAGGAGGTTCCAGTAGTAATAATTTCCTATCTAAGCGGTATTTTGGATCGGTGCAAAGTAACCCCGAGTAGAGGCTGAAACCGCCTTCTCCCAGTTTTACTTCTCTTATGACTTTTAAACGTCTCACATTTCGATTTCAACTATTTCATAAAAGTCCCATTATACACAGTAGTATTCTACGAAACTGACTTAACTTTGGCGGAAATTCTTGTACCTGATATCTTTCAAATTTTGGCGGCCTTTACAGTGACTGCTTTCCCAGACCGCCGATCCTGGGGGCCGGGCCCCCCAAAGCTCGGGTGTCCCCCTGTATTTTTATGAATATGTATTTTCTTTTGTATGTATTGTTATATGTATCTTTTTATGAATGGGCCCCCCCAAAGTTACAGAGAAATCGGCGTCCTTGATGCTTTCCATACCTCTACAACAACGAACCCTTCCCGTAATTAGAACTGATGTTAATCGCCAACATTATAGCCAAAATATAGTTACATGTTTTATCTTACGGTGGCAGTTGGAACTTCCTCTTTACTGTTTATGGTTTTGCCGACAGAGGACTGTGAAACTTTTCTCATATTTTGCGCAAAGTAACCCCTGATGTGCAAAGTAACCCGTCTTATGGTATATTTTAGTGCGTACAATAATTCGGTCCGTAATAATTATTAACATTACAATTTTTAGATAAACCCTCGCAACTAAATATTCTAAAACAGTGGCGGCGCTAGGCATGTATAGTAGTGGTGCGAGAGAGGAGGCAAGAAAAATTTTGCGGAGGCGAGGTAACCACACTGTTTTGCTTTGAATATTATTATTATTATTAGCCTATTACCATTATTTAATTCTATCAATCCAATTTATTTCTGATTGCACAGCTCTATGCTTGTGGGTAGCAAATGAACATCGGCACGTATCTGGACAAAACAGGAACATAAACTTAAAACAAATATTGAAAGAAGCATATCACACAATACAGTTAAGTGAATTGTAAATGTTAGAAGCACGTATGCCTACAACCTACGTCCTATAAAACTGCACAGTTATGTCCAAAATGATTGTGGCATGTCTATAAATATGTTGTACGAATATAATTTGATAACGATTTCTCCTTGTATTTCTTACAATGTTAGTATGTATATAATCGGCAAAAATATATATTTTCCTAGTTAAATTAGCCCAAAAAAGGCCGTGCATTCCAAAAATTAGGGGAAAGCTGGAAATATTTTTTAGTTCACTTGGGTCATCCCAAAGAAGAGAAAACTGAGTTTGCAGCATTTTCTGAGTGGAGCTTTCGACGCTATGACCAAAATTTTGATTTTTCAAACTTTTTCTTCTGATTTTTATTTACATAACTATTGCTTCCACAGTATATGTCTGAATTTCATGGTTAGTACGTCATTCTCTTCAGAATAAAGCAGGCTTTCAACCGCAATATGGAATCGTTCCGTATAGCATGTGAAAAAGGGAAATTGGGGAAAATTTGGGGAATTTCTCTGAAAAATTTCCTTTTTTGAAGTTTGGGGCTCTCTGGACCGGCCCTGGTTCAACGCATAAAAACCTAAAATAGTCTGAAAATACTCTTAAATATTAGTAATGTTTTTGCTAAATATCACTCCAATATCTTATATAGTAAGCGGGAAAAATATTTCCAAATTTTGTTTCAAAGTAGTAACTATAAGAATAGTAATAGAAATAACGAGGATCTAATATTTCCGTGTAACGACCTGATTTCGTTACAGTTTGTTTTCGTTTATTTTATTTTATTTTGCTTGATTATTTCTGATCAGTTAAATGGTGTTATAATTTTCCAACGTTAAATAATTAATTTTCATAATATTCCTAGTGTGCTGTTATTTTCTCTATCTGCACCACATAATAAGAATTGGACTCTATAGACTATGAATTTAATGCCAATTTTGTTCTTGTTTTTAACTATGATTTGTATAATAAGTGTACTCAATTATAATCAAATAATAAGATTTCCTAAAATATTTTGTTTCGGTATAATTACCGTTGTTTTTATTATTATTATTATTTAAAGCACATAACATTGGAAAATAATAATTAATTGTGCTTAGATCATTATTTCTTTAAAATATCTTGGAACTAAGCTTATTTTGTATTATTAGTTGACATATCTAGTGAAATGATCAACTTCAGCTAAGTTCGTTGGGCCCATTATCTTTGATGAGATAGAAATTGTAAACTCCTTTAACAAATCATGTTCAACTGACCGTTCGAATTAAAGTTATGGATATTCAATCTGATTGTGTGCAACAGTAAACTGGAAAGTTCATATAATGAGCATGAGTAGCATAATAAATGAATTAAAGATCTTGAAATCTGGGATTTATTTAAGGATTCAAATGCAAAAGAACGACATCGATTACGGTCAGTTGTTTCAACATCTCTCTTCTTGTACATAAAGTCTATCACTTCTGTAACATCTCCTTATCTGTGTTTTCGATCTGATGCCTTTCCCTACTGCAACGTAGCTGCAGATACGTAGCAGTGTGACAGGATTTCGAGGAACGAACAGTGACAACGTACCCTTTTAATGATAGATTGGCACATGACATCCGGACCGAGTAATATTCATACAAATTTGATGGTTAGTACGTTATTCTCTTTAGAATGATGCGATTTTTAAAATCCAATATTGTTCATGTCCCTATGACGAACCAATAAAGGGAAATTTGAACAAAAATCGGGAAATTTCTGCGAAAAATATTTTTTGAGATTTCAGATGCTGTAGAGTAGCCTCAAGTAAAAGTATGCGCCTCTAATACACATTAGAAACTAAGTTGGTAAGCATGCTACAGAGTTCGGATGCGAGGACTAGAACCCGGGCCGCCTTGATAGAAATCCAATACATTGGCCACTTACCTATTCCGATCACTTACTTAAGGTTGCACAAAAAATATTAGCTAATAAAAACCTTTCTTGTAAGTTTCCCACTAAGCCCTGTGTAAAGGAACGATCATTAGTTGAGTTAATTAATTTTTTTCGTCAAATTTTATTCTTTAGGTAACACAGGCCGACAAATTTTTACTTTTTTCTAGGCATTGCATAAAAATATGATTATCTGAATAAATCAAGTACGCCGATCACGAAAATGAAGCCGATTTTCCTACATCACGTCAGGTTTTTTCACAATCTTCATCATCATTATAATCTGTAACCAGCGGAATCGGAAAACTATTGCATGACGGAGGCAGTATGAAAAAGTTAGTTATAAATACAACATGAGATGCATATAATATTCCAAGAAGGATATTTATATACAGAATAGTGAGTATACTATGAATAAGCGGATTTATGGGGGCATGGGGGGCATTGCCCCCCAGCTATTTCGGAATGACATAATATAGTATTAATGCTAAACAAGTATTTGCTAGCAGCAGGAAAAGTAGAGGGAAAGCTACTTTCCCTGCCACCCTTCAAGGAATTGCCCCATGCTCTCTCATGCCCCCCAGGGTGTTTTCCAAAATCCGCCCCTGATACTATGCAATATACACAGTAAGAAGTTTCAAACTTACCAGACGGAGGTATTACTTCCGTTGACGTTTGCCTCTTAATGAACACCTGATCTCTTCCTCTTGTGTGTGACTTCTCCTTCACGTGTGATGCACCAGCAATAGTCAGACATCATGTTGATTCCCCAATGACCTTGATAACGACGTTCCAGAGTTTTAAGTTCCTGATGGAACCGTTCACCATGTTCCTCAGATGTGTCAGCCAAATTGTCCGGAAAATGGTCTAGATATGACATTAGAAAATGTAGTTTCACGCTTACTTTGCATCCTAATTGTTTAAATTTCTGTAACATATCTTCCACCATCTTCTTATATTCAGGGTGCTTATTCTGACCAACGAAATATCGCACAACTTTTTGAAACTTCCCCAAGCTTGCTTTTCTATTTCCGACATTATACTTTCGAAGCGTTCGTCAGACATCAACTTACGTATATCGGGTCCAATAAAGATGCCTTCCTTCAATTTTGCAGCTGACAGATTTGGGAATTGACTACACAGATATTGGAAGCACTCTCCTGTTTTATCCAATGCTTTCACAAACTGTTTCATAACTCCTAGTTTTATGTGTAATGGAGGCAATAAAATGCGTTTTGGGTCCACCAAATGCTCATTCACGATGTTCTTTGATCCCACTAGCAGATTATTCCTCTTAGGCCACTCTCTTCTCCAATGCTCGTCATACGCTCTACTGTTTCACTCACACAGATAGCACGGCATCCTTGTGTACCCTGTTTGCTGGCCGAGAAGTATTCCGATCACCTTGAAGTCACCACATACAAGCCAAAGGTGTTCTTCATACTTCACATTTTCAAGAAGTAGTTTCATGGTACCGTATGACTCATTTAAATGTACGGAATATGCAATTGGAATTGATGCTAGTTTGTCCCCAATATGTATCAATACCGCCTTCAAACTCCTCTTCGAGGAATCTATAAATAACCTCCATTGCTTACTATCATACGTTTGAACACCCATTTTGTTCAACAGTCCGACGATGTCTTTGCAGAACACCATTGAACCTCTTTCAAGAAACAAAGTCTCTGAAGTCTTTATCACGATTTCGGTACAATTCATAAGATGTACCGGGTGCAAGTAAGTTGTTTTCACTGAGACGTGAGCCTAGAAGTTGTGCTGCGTCTTTCTAGAGTCCCAAGTCTTTCACCAAATTATTTAGTTCTGCTTGATTAAGAGGTTTCGGGTTGCTATCACTACCACCTACGGAAACGTCAGAATCCTACTTTCAAAACTTACATCCGGTTCAGAAACTTCATATGTATCCATGGATGTTATTGGAGAGGGGATTGGAAGCCCTGGACCATGAGGTACAGGTCTAATCGCTGATTCTAAGTTCGGACAAACGATTTTGTTCATTTTTTTCTTGTTGAATCCCATTACGTTGGTCATACAGAAGTAACAGTCATCCACATGGTTTTTCTGCACACACCATACCATAGGAATAGCAAAATTTAAAGTTTTCAATTTACCTGCACTCCACTTCCGTAATTGCTCCACGCATGTATGACACACGATGTGTAGAGCAAACGACTTGTCCTGATCTCCGAGCTTCATTCCAAAATAAGCAAAATATGCTTTTCGAACAAATGCCGATATTTGTCGGAGTCTTGAACTTATCACGAAAACTCCACACATGCAACAAAACGTATGCAATGCTTTTTCGATAATTTCTGCATTTCTTCCGGCAACACGTTAATCCGGTTGCTATAGAACTTCCGTAGATTCTGTTTCAAAAAAAATGACTCGTAGTTTTTCGTTTTGTTTTGAACTAACTAAACATTATTCAGAGAACTCCGCAGAGACAAAAGCAAATGATATTTTGACTGTTCTAGGTCTAAGGTACACGTTGCGTGCAATAAAATTTCCCAGGTTAGTTCTCGCATCTTCTGACGGGTCGTTAAACATTCATGCTTTCTTGCATTCTATGATTTGATTTAATTTTGAATTAAGCGACCCTTTTAGCAGCGAGACTACATGAGACGTGGAGTTATAGCTTAAACTGGAATCCGAATCACATGAGCACCCGCCGGGAATCGAACCCGGCTCTCGCGCGTGCTATGGTTTGTCAGCATGGTATACGACACCCTTTCTTTCGATCAGTTCAAGTATTTTCATTTGAATTCTTAGGTGTACTCAAACTAGTTTTTCACAGTACAGTCACTCACATAACTACCTGGGCGCCTGACTGTTATAATTCCATTACTTGGGGCCCAGGTCATTTGCAGTTGTGAGAACGCCCAGATAGATGCAACCCAACTTACACGTAACTTTTCTCTGCACTGACAGCAGTTGGTAGCCCTGAACCAGGTGTTTATGCAGGTAAAATGCAAAGTAGGTGACTATCGAAACAGTTCTCCATTCTCTATGGTTCGGATAGTGTTTTCCAAAGAACGCCATATATTAATCTCAATATTGCTGTGTATGTAATGTATTATTTTTTATATACTGTATGTTTAGAAAAATAAAAATACTGATCACGCATGAATCAGTAAATGCTTGAAAGTAGCTAAAAATATCAAATCTAGAACAACTGCAGGATACAAGTTTTTAAATGATTGCCTCCATTGAGAGACCTTCTCTAATTTTCCTAATTCCAACAACTTTTTCTTTCTGGAGGAGAGAAGATCTTGCTTGTCACACTGAGTATATTGAAATTGGAATTGAAACATTTGAAAACGTTTCAACCTGACCGGGATTCGAACCCGGGTCCGCAGAATAGAAGTCCAATACCCCAACCACTTACCTAAAGCGTTACCTCATCTTTCAACTAAACTATTACCTATCTAATTCGTGATCAGAGCATCAATGTAACTGTGTACTACCAGCAGTTGAGCCGTTTTCAAGAAAAACTCAAAACTCTAAAGCCATCACTTCTGAATTGCAAAGGACCACTCTATTCCTCATGTGGCTAGGATGACCCGGGTCACCATTCTATGTCTTGGGTGGGAAACACTTGTATCCGCCATACTCCCCGGACATTGCACCGTCCGATTATCACCTTTTCAATTCCTTGGACAGTCATCTTAGAGGACGCCAGTTCAAATCCCTAGTAGAGGTGCAAAATGCTACTTGATACTTGATACTGGCTTAAGGCTGAGCCCTGATATAATCCAACCTTATGTTGTGATTTTATATAATTGTCTTGATATATTTCCTGCTGTAAGAAATTTTAGTTGTACTCTAAAACATGCTATTTCCTGTGTTAGTATATTTCTCCACCGATGTCATATCGATTTCGTCTGTGTTTCTCACTCATGAGAGTAAATAATCATTTTTCCTGCTTTGTGTATACCAAGCATTAACATTTCAGTTAAAACAATAATAATATGCAGAAGTTGGGAAATAATACGCTACAAAATAAAACATAATTATTAAATTCAAGCCATTAATTTTATTTTACTTTCGAATTAAATTTCAAGGTGAATTTCACATTTCTACATCATTTTCAATTTTTTAATGTGCTATTTTTGCATTTTAGAGGAGTCCTTTCATTTGGAGGGTTTTAATACCAGCAAGAGCACTGGTAAATCCAGCGTTGTAGTCGCAAGCAACTTCATTATGGACGTAGTCGGTTCTGACATCAGTATAAGCATCGTTCTCATCTGGACCACCTACCAAAGCACCATACAGAGTATGGGGATTTGGATTAGGGCTGTTCAAAGCACCATCACAAGATGCTGGTGGGTCAGGGCAAGATCTGTAAATAAAAGTTCTGAAGTTAATTCACGCATAACATAATATTTCATAATCCTCAATATTCTTTGAAAGTGTAATCCTACCTTACCTCATCTACCTTACCTCTTCTCTCCAAGTCTTCGGCTCGCTGTACACTATTGTTTAAAATCGTGCTAAAATAAGAGCTCTAATTGTTTATTTTTATTTTAAATAACTTTATTTACCAACTAACTTACGGTTAGACAAGTATCATATTAATACTCAGAACTAAATATTATTACGGTCCTTGTCTTATTAATAAACATCAAAAGAAGTTGATGTATGTCATCGCTATTCATTTTGAATATAATTAAATTAAAACAACACAGTTTAAGTAGCAATGTTACAGTAAATATACACAATTACTGTATTAATGCTCAAACCTACATATATGGTTACGGCTGTTGTCCTAGTTTGAAATAATCAAAATGGAACAATGCAGTTGTAATTAAATCGTCACCATAGTTTTCAATATACAAATTTCCTGTACACTAGCGACATCTATTGCCGCCAGGATGACAGGTAGTGTACTTAACAACAACTATTGGCATGCCTGTTAACTATTATTAATTGCCGTGACTCACTGACAAGTTTTTATTTTATAATAAGGAATAGGCTACGCAGAATTTCATTGATGAAATGTTCTATTTTAAGTTTAGGAACAAATTGTGACAGATATTTAGGTAGTATACGAGACTATATAAAGATAATATCTAGGTATAAGCCACAAGAGCCAAACAAGTTTCGTTAGCTACTATTTTAGAAATTGGCGTTATTTTTCGCATCTGTTTCAGTATTCAGTTAGTGACAGATGGACAGTGAACATCTTAGGCATCCTAATTTGAAGGTATATATATTATTCAAATTCTTTTTTGAACACTACAGCAATTAATAGAAGTACAACGCATAGATAAGTTTGTGAATATACATTTTTTTGGTGATTTATAAATTACGTATATTTTATTTCCAAATGGGGCAATTATCAGCTAAAACGACGACTCAATAATGATAGATATCAAATTAACCAAATAGTTACAGGAATTAAATAAAATTAGGTTATTTAACCTTTTTGACATTGAGAAATTGTTCCTATAAATCTAAATTTCAAATATCTCGTGTTATACACACAGGACAAATAACACATTTTGGACTGATAACGAATTTTGTGAATGAAATGCATAAAGGTGAACTGTAGCCTACACATCCATTAATAGGACAGCCTCTTTCCGAGGAATGGAATTGACACACCATTTGATTCAATAATAGTATCAAGATTTATCTAGATACTATTGAATGAAATGTTTTGTTGATTCAATACAAGTTAGCATGAAACTGAAGACGAAGCTAGAAAAAGCTTGTTATTCAGAATATAATAGTTCGTCCGTTAAACATTGTTTGATATATATTTTTGTTAACTATCTATTTGTTGAATATTTTAGACAGTGCAGGCACAACGAACTAATACTTTACATCAAAGCAACAGTCTAAGTATCAGTATTGGCAGAATGCTTCTCTGCTCAATCCAAGCTTAACTTCAGACTTGGTGTTCAACATACGTATTTCCAAACGGACTACTACACTTAATATTTTGCTTCTGTTATACTTACGCTCCTCTGTGATGTTCATGTGAGGGAGGATTCACGCCATATCCAACGACGAAACTCCTACCAGTGCTTCCCAAAGCATAATCAATTTGCTGTTTGGCAAAGGTTCTGTAGTCTGCGGCGTTGTCAATTCCAGCGTTAGCGGCCTATTTCACAAGAGGAGAATGTAATATTATTAATTTTAAGCTTCTATGAAAAAAAAACAATATAGTTTATGACATCACAATTAAGTAAATAAAAACATATTCATGAACAATACTCTATTTTCCGGAACTTACTGAATACTTTAGATTTATTACTTGAAAAGTCTTTCTGATAAATAGAGTGTGTTTCGGTTTCTTTGAAATGAACTGACATTTTAATGATGGATTTTATGCTTATTTCTTTTTCGAGTCTAGTTATCTGTTGTTTTGTTTGTTAAAATAAATTATCATTGTTTATCACTCAAATTTCATTATTAAATATAACAAAATGTGTATATGTAACAATATACATAATTAAATGTAACAAAACATACTGTAACAAAATGTAATTTTGATGAAGAAGGGACCATTGAAATAGATTTGAAAAACAAACCATTAAAATTTCAGACTATTTCAAAGAAAACAGAAAAAAAGATTCTCCATATAAATGAAAGTAATAAAAACAAAGATGGCGGAACCAGGCATGTACAGTACAAGATACTCAACACCTTTTAATGTTTGCAGTGTTGAAAGATTTAAGACTTGAAGTCAAGTTATGGTGCTGAAGGCTTAAACATCAAACTAGGCAAGAATGAAGGTATATTAAAATATTAACTAGACTGATAAGTAGAATTTTGTATGCTTATTAGAAAATTATTCATTCAAGTTTAATATAATTCCTTTGCATCTGTAATATTTTTTAGAAAAGTGAAAAAATGTACATAACTATTTTGAACTCTTTAGTATAAGTAGAACTCATTCTCTCACCTCAAGGCAGATCAGAGCAATATTGGAAGCTACACGAAGAGTTCCCCATTGGCTGATGTAAATCATTCCTTTAGGAGTCTTCTGTTGTTCGTACACCATGTGATCGCAGAAATCTTTAATTTGGTTTACATACACATCCTTGTTGGTTACTTGTGCCAATAATACCTGAAATTACAAATAAAAAACACACTTTCTTTTCATGCTGAAATCTACAAACTTTCATAGATTTTTAACAAAAATTAAAAGTCATTGTCTTCATAGAAGTAAGCTTGGCATACTCTAAAATAGCTGTTTTCTTCATGTTGGTGTTTGCGGACCGACAGAAGATAAACATGAAAACAGAAGAAAAATAAAAATTATTTTGGAGTGTTTATTTCTCTTTCTACTAACATTTTATAAGATATATATTCAAAGTCGTAATGAAGCAAACGGCGACCTTGGCAAAAATATTTCTTCGCACGGGTCTCTAGTTATCATTTTCTTCCTTTCTTAAAGATACATTAATATCAATACAGAAAGACAAGAGAAACCATTCAAATGAAGATTTTAGTCAATTTCGGGGAGGAAGAATTTCCCTCTCCCCAGCTACTGAGGATTGTGTGCAAGGGAAGTTTTGGTGTTTTAACCCCTCCTTAAGCAAAATATACGAAAGTAAATATTCATCATATTAAAATATGTATTTAAACACTTAAAATAATATAAACTTGGGAACTTGAACCCATCCCTTGACGAACTTTTGCGTACACCACTGATTTCTACTTATCGTGATTATTCTTATGTATTACTCCTTTGTCTAAATTGGTTTTAGTTTCTATACTAGAAAAATCCTTCCCACGGTACTAAAACCAACGCGGGATTGCCATAAACTCATACAGGATCACTCGGATCGGAACTGAAAACGAGATATTCGTTCAAATATCCGGAATACTCGTGGAAATGACATTTTCTTTTAAGCGGATTGATATTTAAAGAAATGAATGGGTGAATACTTTCAATACAATTAAACTATACACTTTTTCTGAGCACCAGTATCATCAACATATGCTCACAGAATGGAGGCTCAGGAGAAAATAATTTCGGGATTTCCATAATTACCATCCTTATATGAGTGGCGTGTCCTGCGCTCACCTTAGCCGTCATAATCTAACATATCTTACAATATCTGCTGACTCATTATGTACTGTGGAATTCCATGTTATGTAATTTCCTTATCCACCTATTTATTAATCTTTTTTGGCATCAAATATCTTTTGTCAAATCTTTGTTTTCGAACACATTTAGCTTATGTTTATCACGTTGTGTCAATGAGCAACTCCCGGATGGGCAACACTAACCCCCTTACAGGTCTTCCGTTTCAAATTTCCGGTATTTCAGTTTTGAATGTAAAAGTTTGTAGATAGTAGCATGCATTTGCTGCATCAATGTGCTTTCCATATCTTTGCTAACGTAATTACTATTTGTTACGTTGTTGCGAACAAAGCTTAAGTTACCTAACTTACTCTTCAATTAATATACCTATGTTCTCAAAAGTAAAATTTCTCTAAATAATGTTACACTTTTTTTCTATTGATAGAATTACTTTAAAAGTATTATTACAGATTAGTATTCAAGTTGTCTCCCACACACAAAAATAAAAAATCTGAAAAATCTGTATTAACGACGTCATTCATACCTGTGCTCCTGCAAGTTTGTTGTCCCAACCAAAATCATAGGCTCTGTAACCGAGGTTGAACTGTTGGTACAAACTCTCGGCTGTGTCCAAATAGGTTTGGTCATTGGTGGCCTTGTATAACCATACGGCACCCCACACAAGCTCGTCCTGGTAGCTACCGGAACTAAAAAGGAAAATAACCATATAGATAAAAGTTTGTTCAACTTAATGTGAAGCAGCCAAATATAATATAATTCAACTTAATGTGAATAAATAAAATATTCATTTATTAGATTGATACGAATGAAATGTCCGCCCCTGATGCCAAAGCAATAATAATAATAATAATAATAATAATAATAATAATAATAATAATAATAATAATAATAATAATAATAATAATAATAATAATAATAATAATAATAAAAAGAATCATTAGTATTTATTCATAGTGCACTTTCATAAGACTCTATTCAACAACGTACTGTTTCCTGCATGTCTGGGTACTCCGGTCTGTTTGCTGGCTGCTACCTAGGGCGAAAACATTTAGGGGCGGAATGGCAAGCTTTTTTTTGTGCGGTTTATCAACATTAGTCAAAACATATGTGTGTCAGCGCCCTACATTTAAGATGAGGAAGTTAATGAAAAAGTGTGTTCACAGAAGATCGGTTACTGCTCATTTATATGGAGCGGGAGAACATCTATCTGGCCACAGTACGTTTCCGTGTTCCCACTGTTCAGTCTATGGTTAAAGAAGATCTGAATTATATGAATATCCAGACTCCGGATGCTTGCAGAAATGTCACTGACCTAAAGTTTCTATATAAGATAGTCAATGGAAGCTTAAGGTCTGAAGCTCTACTTCAAAAATTATCCCTTCACATTCCTACCCGTATATCAAATACCATGGGCGCCGAAGAAAATTTTCTAGGACTCATCTCCCTTGTTGCTATATTAAGTTTGGTATTTTTTTTATTTGTATTTAGAAAATCTTAGGAAATTTAAGTTGTTTTCGTGAGCCATGGGGAGGGGGGCACCCTGTCCCCAAATTCGGGCGCCCATGTCAAATACTCACCTCTTCCATCCTAGACTGTCGATTATTCAAGGGTCCTTTTCCACAGAGCACAAATTCATATAATCAAATAACAACTGACGTGGTTATATTTTAAGCTACTAATCTTTTGACAGAATAATTACACAAATTCAAAATAATTAAAAATGAACTAAGAAACTTTATTTTTGCTTTGTCTTTTTACTGTTATTTTATTTTTTCTATTGTTAATGCATATTTATTATGCTTCCTTGTATAAATGGCACTCGTTATGCTGTATCTAAGTATCAGAGTATCTGTTGAAATAAATAAATGAAATAAAAAATAAACCTGACGGTCTTAGTGAAAGAGTTTGCAAGTATGAAAGCAAGAAAAGTACCGTTAAGGTTATAAATGCCGTTGCTCAATTTATCTCAAACAGTGAGTGAGAGACTTAAGTAAATATTAAAATGTAGTATCCCAACATCACGAACTTTATGTTGTTTTTTTACACTGGTGCAAACAGAACTGATTTTTCAGTGATATTTGTAGAATGTAGATAAATCTACTCCAATCAAAAATTATATGTAAGTATAAACCTTCTATTACTAGTTTAGACTAATTATTAACGTAAAAATTGTTCAAAACACAAAGCTGTTTATAGTATACCTCTTAACTTTTGATTTACTTAAGAGGCAAAAATTAAATTTTTGGACACATTGTACGTTTTCCATGGAACCTTTTCAGAAAGAATTACAACCATCTTTTGTTTCATATTTACAATGGACATCGACATCTTTTACATTACAATAAAACTTTAATTTCCTGTTGCCTGTGGTTATATTAGTAAAATTTCATTCCAAATGCCACAGCAATATTTTTTTTAATAAGTGGCTTATAGATTACTTATTAATACTATAGAGAGAGGCATTGGGAGTTAGTTTTATTTTATTTAATGTTTAAACAAATGGTAACAATGTAATGGTGTGGTGAAAATGTCAGGGTGACAAGGATTCACTAAATATGTTTTTAAAAGTTCAAAAAGTTCAGGATCGTAAAGTATTACGATGTTAACAGTTGACTTATAATTTACTGGTTTTTTTTTTAAAGGTGCAAACATTTTCTTCGAATAATTATTTTGAAATCAAAAAGAGCTTTTGTTAGAAACTGTTATACTAATTACAGAACAGTTTGAGAGAGAAACGTTTTGACGAGGAATTGCAATAGATGAGAAAGAGACATGAACAGATGATAATGATGATTCATAAATACGTGTATTTGTTACTTGAAACGACAATCACTTATTGATGGTAGATAATGACGTTTATACTTAATAATGATGGAATTGATTTAATGATTTGTCAATCATTTTACTGTGTTGTGAAGTAACTGTGCAAAGTCGATTAAGAAGCCTAAAACTGGAAAAGTACCATCGTTCAAATATTTTGTTACATTTAAGTTCATAAATAAATATCGATTACTCTGATTCAAAATGACATACTTGAAAGTGAAATCTTTATAAAATATGATCTGTACATACAAATTCTTTGTTAGGTGTAAATACGAACCCATAGAAGCCGCCAGCAGCACCCATAGATTGAGAGTAAATTCCTCTGTAGTTGTAGGCGAAGTCATACAATTGCTTGGCGTGATCCAACAGAGTTGCAGAGTAACTGGCGTTCACGTTCTGGAAGGCGATAGAAGAAGCGGCAAGAGCAGCAGCTGTTTCACCAGCGAGGTCGGATCCTAAATAATGTCAATTCACATTAGTTCTTTTCTTCCCACAGGTTTTTGCATAGGGTTAAGAAAATTTAAATGACCTTTTGATTATCTCCAATCGGTTATATTATCTAGTTTCTCTTTTGTTAACTAATACATCGTAGTTATTATATTATAAACATAAATAGATCTCAAAGTTTAGTTGATGATTATTATTTTAAAAAAATGAGAGGTACAATCTGAAGAGAAGATCTGGGTAAACACACAATGTTAATTCTTTTTAAAAATGGGATTTTACTATTTAAATATCGTCACTATATTCTCACTCCAGTGTTCAAAATAACTAATTCTATATCTGAGTTCTTTATAAATTGCTGAGGACGAATTATAGCTTTCAATAGTTTTCAGCAAATGAAATAGTTTCTTAAAAAGAAGGAAAGATTGTGTTCAAATATCTTACCTGGAGCATTCTCATCAATCTTGTAGGCTGGTCTAGGCATGGTCATGTCTTCTGGTCTTCCCCAGAAAGCATGGTCAGCACCGCCATCACCAACTTGACCATAGAAGGTAGTAGGAGCTACATGGGCCTTAATGAAATAGTCAGTTCCCCATTTAAGGGCAGCCAAACCATATTCCAATTGACCTGCAAAATTTCAGTTCAGTCCATATACAATTCAGGGACAATGTGAAACGGTTTCTAAAGATTAATTGAGGTATTTTGGTTGCTCACTTTTCAGACAATTAAAATTTTAATTTCGGAAAAGAGATCCTATCAATTCTCATGAATTAACCAATCGAAGTTTAACAATATATTATCAAAGATCAAAATAATGTCTAAAATATTGCAATTTGATGTTCGAAATCTATGTATGAATATGGTGGCACAATCATACTACATTTTAATGTCGTGGATTATTCAACAAATATATTTTTTAAAACACACTTACCTGCATCTTCATAGGCTGCTTGGTTGTTGATAATACCCCAGGCAAGAACAGTCACTGTATATGCCATTGGAAAACCAAACTTCACGTGATCACCAGCTAAAAATATACGTAACATAGTTATTTAAAAAATCGCAAAATTACAAATAACCAAAATACGAAAATAATCAATGGAAATAATTTTCACAAGTATGATGGGGATGTAGAATAAAATCAACGAATTATAATCTTACAAATATGTCGTATCATTCAAGAACGTCTTTAATACTATAACTTCAAATTATTTAAATAAAAACTCAAATTAATTGCTGAAATTGAATAATTGAAACGTAACTTAATTAATATTTTTCTTTATAATACCCACTTGGAAAGAGTTTCTTTCTTGTATTTGATCTTAAATCCACATTTGCAGAGGAAATGACAATATTTTAATTCATTCATTTATTTGTTAGAATTTAACACGTTTTGTCAGTACATCATTGTGATTTAATCTCATTTCCTGTAGTTTAGGCCCTGAAAAGGGACGTTAAACGCGAATTAATAAGTGAGTTAACGAAAACATATGCGCCATTTAAGTATTTTACTGCTAATATTTGAAGAATGTTATCAAAACTATGTATTTGTGTTTTAAAATAACATTAAAAATTCATGCTATAATTTTACTTTATGGCCAAATAATTTTGAGTATCCGAAACGAACCATCGAAATATCCTCCAGTGAGGTCTTCTCCATTCTCTCCCTTGTCACCAAGAGCAGCATCTCCTCTCCAAGGAATCCTGTTGTCTGGAGGGAGTTTTCCTGATCTCTCAGCCTCATAGAACAGATAAGATAAACCTAACACCTCGCCATAGTCGTATTGCGCAGCTGAAATAATAAAAATAAACCACTTAAATACCACACAATTTTAAGTAAAGATATTGAAATAAAGTTCTGTGCTTCAGCATGAACAAAGTTAACATTGAAAATAAATTAGTTCAATACAGTGTTATTTAAAACAGGAGGTTTCAAAGCCGAAGAAATATGCTTTTGATCTCATCTTTCTCAATGAATTCAATATGTCTCTTAACATTAATATAAGCGTATAGTTTTACAGCAAAAAATAAGAGCAGTTAATTCAGGTAACTCCAACCCTAACTATATTTGTTATTGTTATTTGTTTAAAGCTTGATCACTTTTATTCAGAGATAATTTAGCATGCAGGGATTACAAAAGACAAAATGTACTTAGGCCCTATGTTTCTTTCGTATGAAAAATTATCTGGGAACAAGACAAATATGGTAAAATTATAGTGTATATGTCTTGGTACTTTCTTGCTCTTCTTTCTTTGAGTTTAACATCCCATGTTTATACACCGAGGCAAAGACAAACGGTGATTGATTATGAGATAGAGAATTCCGGCAATGGTGAATAACGGAAGTGGGAGGAAACGGGAGAATTCCGAGAAAACCCAAGCATAGTGTTTGTCTACCAAAAAGCCCATTTAGTGGGAACTGATATCAAACCAGGGACTAGACAACCAAAGGGGAGCGCTGAACTACTGAGCTACCGCGGCAGTTGATACTCTCTTGGTTTTCAAATTAGTTTGTAAAATTTTATTACGTTGAGAAGTCAGTAATTTACGTTCCTTTTTTACTTTCAAGTGACAATAGAAGAAAAAAATATAGCAATTGTGAATGAAATCAATTTCGGGTTTTCAACGAATTTACATATTTAATGGTCCATACATGCCGAAAGTTTTCCGAATACTCCTTATAATTGTGCTCGTATTTCGCAAATAAACATTTCAGTAATGTAGTAGATAACATGATATAGTTTAAGAAGTTACAGCGAGAAAGTTTAGTGGGACGGCACGTACCTGTTATTTTATTAGTGCGAATAGAAAGTGTCCCTTCTGGCGTATAGCCATGGTTCAGTCTTTTAACTGTTCCCGTATCTCAAGTGACTTTCCCATAAGAAAGATTTAACGCAGACACCGAAGTGTAATCCACAGCGTAAGAGTTGTGCCGAATTTAAGGGAATTATGTGGAAACATTGGTCCCCAAATTTCCCTCAATAACTTCCCTTCCAAAGACCACTTCCATGTGCTGCATACCATTGAAAAAGACCATAACGTCACTGTTCAAATGCCCTATACGTACCTCTCCAGAAGAACTACAAGGTGAGCATTAAACAACAGAAGGTCAAAAATGATTGACAACATGTAGCTCTCAAACCGTTGAGAATAGGGCACATGGTTATATGAACTTCCTTTTCTTAGAAGTACTCGTGCTACCATTTCCCCAAAGTATTACCACTTCTTCCCGGGACACCTGGTATACTTGAGCCTGACAAAAATATCAATCAGGTGATAAAACACCGGCCAGCTAGCACTCTACTTCAAACAGTAATTTCAGATGTTGTGGAAATCAACCTGTTAATCTGATTTTTGTTTAATATATTACATTAAAAATTTTAAATAGGTTTTATAGCTTTAATATATGTGCTTCTAAAACTTTATTTTTTTATTTTTATTATTTATTTATTTATTTATTTTTGGCAGAGGTACATAACACGACAAAATTAAATGTATTTCTAGTAATGTTTTTCTGTGTCTCTAATTTTAATCAATGCTTACTGCTAATTAAAGAGATAACATTGATTCTTACCTGCAAAACGACCTGCAGCCAGGAGGAATAAACAGAGCAGTGTTGGTTTCCACATGATGATCCAAGACAACATCAACGGTAGTGCCATCGGGCTTTATATACAGAACGAAATCCTGCATCAGTATCTGGCAGTTGACGAAACAAAAGCAGAAAAACACACACACAGATAATTATGTGAACAATAATCCATGTGCGGCAATAAGAAAGATAGAATGGAGTTCGTTTTCGTTTTTCATATACATAATACTTCTACTGCTTTTTAAGTATAAATGAATTATTTTATTTGATACACCTCGTTAGAACTCTTTTTAATAAAGCTCTTGTTAATGTTTCCTGATTAGTAATTTTGTTTCTGTTATGTACTTAACTACAATTGGCTCATTTTCCACTATTTACTCTCGTTCTCAATAACATGTATCTACAAAGTCGCAAATAAGTAGATTGAATATACAGTACTGTGCTGTACTGATATATGTCGTAACTACTGCAATGAAGCACTATAGTCATATGAACTGACTTAATATCTAAATATGATTGTGTAAATTATCTTGTAGTATTATTTAGGTAACAAATTAAAAGATGTTGTACGCCTAAAACGGTATTTTTCCTTTTAAAAACACATCGTGTTCGTGGCTTTTCTCGCAGTAGACAATAAAATATCAAGAACAACTTGATAGATAACCATGAATTTGGCCATGGTGTAGAGCAGCGTTTCCCAACCGGTGTGCCGTGGCACACTGGTGTGCCGTGAATGGGCCGCTGTTGTGCCGCGAGGAATCGAAACAAAATTATTAATTTTATAGCAATCAAATTGCAAAATGTAGGGAAAAATGTATATTTGTACTTCACATTACTATGAACCTCTACTATGAATCTACAATTTTAAGTTTCATACCGGGTTACTGTTCTGTACATTTCGAATGTTGAAAAAAAAGTGGTTATCATTGCTATGACCATTATTGCTTCTTTATTGTTGCAGACTTTTTCGTAACTTGAAAATTTAAAATATCATTCAATCCTTTCGACAAATTACCTACATTTGTATTTTAAAAGTAAGAGAGATTTGTTTGTTCGTTCGTTATTTAGTGATTTTCCTTCTTAGTAAAAGGTTGGATACAGTTTTTAAAAAGAAAGCGTATTTTTAAAAAACCGAGTCCAATTTTTCATTGCAATTGTTTTCTATTTTTAAATTAGAATGAAAAATAAGCATAATGATTTACCACGGGGAAAAACCAGTGATAGAGCTTTCTTCTCTGTGAGGAGATCAATAATAACAGAAAAAATACCACCGTGTTTCATACTTACAAATCATAATATCTATAAGTGTGCCGCGAGAATCCAAGTAACACCCGTAGTGTGCCGCAAGTTGAAAAAGGTTGAGAAACGCTGGTGTAGAGGGTCAGAAGTTAGGAATCAGTCTATCCAGCGAAAGGGGGATAGAAATCAACCATTTTCAGGCTCTAATGTTGATCACTATAAAAGCAAAACTGGCAATAGATAGTGGGAAACGTTTTCCTGCAAGCGGTTAAGCGTCCCAAGAATACCTTTCATCTCGATCTTTAACTCTCGGCTAAAACCGGAAGTGATATAGAGGTCCACTACAACTTCCGGTTTCAATATTGATATACATAGAGCAAAAAACCATGAGATAGCGCGAAACGATGTTTGTTTTTTTTTTAAATTATGGTTTAGCGTTCTATGAATAGGTATAATCTTCTTTCTTAACCCTCTATTCAAACCAAAAGTGGCAAAAATTAACCAGTTCCGGGTTTTAACGTTGATTGCTATAGGATAAAGACAGTAATAGTTAGCTAAAAGTGATTTTCTTTGTGCTAATCAATTAAGCGTCCCAAGAACATATTCAATCTCCAATTTAATCTCTCTACTGCAACCGGAAGCGATATCACTTCAAATTTCAAGGTTAATTGAGAAAATATCACGTCCTACAGAGGAAACTCCTTTACATGATGTACACGCGACACTGCTACTTGTTTTATCAAGCAGCGACACAACTACTCTAGTTGTCGCCCGTGGCAAGAACTCGCCTTAACGCCCCCTGACCAACCAAACCAAAATGTTCCCTCAAATATTTGCCCAATTTTGCGCACAAACCTCGTTTGCCCCCTCTCGTTATGTCACTTATTAAGGAGTTACATGTTTTAGTTTCGCAAAAGGTGAACGTTTTAATGAATTGTACAGATAACTTATGAATTACATATTGTATGCTATATAACCATTCTACTCAGGTTAACATGTTTTTTTTTTTTTTTTTTTTTGACCCAATAATTAAAACTACATGTTAGTGTGTGTTTCGTCCAGTATTTAAAATATTTTCTTTTTATACAAGAAATAAGAAAAGCTAATTAAACTTTGCAGACTTTTTAAGTAACTCATATTGAAACGATGTATTGTAGTCAGATGCTTTGCAGATATTTTGAGTAGTACCAGTATTGTCCTATATCTAATGATTTCTTTTTAGTATATAATAGATTATTATTATTATTATTAATAATAATAATAACACTTTAATTAAATGACAAATTGGCCTATACTCAGTGGTCGAAGTGAAACGGTATGCAGTGGTATGTCATATCGCCTCTGAGTTTTCAGTGATCAAGACATACTGTCGCTGGAAAGCGGATGCTAATATACCTTTAATAAATCTATTTTATACAGTGATTAACAAATAGCTTTGCATGTAATAATACTTTATTTCTTATGTAGAAATAATTTCTAAGTTGGCAACACCGACATTTTTGTTATTTTTTTCTATCTTTTGTTTTTAAATAAGGTGTTTACAAAGAAGTTCACCTAATTTATATTGTGTTGTGCCCAAGGATCTTATAAAATAGAGGATGTGCTCTTACAACAAAATCTTGAAGCCATACGTCACAGTTTCGCCACCCCTACTCTGCCCACTCCGCCCAATAGAATTGCAATGTTCTCAGCCAACAATCATGGCAGAAACGAAAGTAGCCAATCAGACTATGGTGGAAACGAGAGTAGCCAATAAGACGTGCCTATGCTCGGTTGTTTTTTGGCTTCATCGATTTAATAGGATGACGATACATATGGGCAGATCCTCTATTTATAACATCCTTGGTTGTGCCATATTCAATTGTTTCTTTCCTATGTATGTGTCTTCTTGCCGTCTTGGAGTGACGGATGGACGGATTTATGGGGTTATCTGTTGTGCAGGGAGGACATTTTGAGGGTCTGAAATACCCCTTAATCGATGGGGGAAAGGAAATCCTCTCACGGGCAATTGTTTAAATATTGTTAATATAAAAACTCGATTTTTGAGCACTTTTGTGTATAGTTCTCTATAATTCAACATATGGGGATACTTTTAATTTTTCTCAGAAAGTTGAGGGTGGGGGGCAAAGCATCTCCATGCTCCCCACCGTAACTACTGAGGAGCTCTCTCATGGTTTTGAGCCATTATTATAAATGCAATCTTCTAGGCAACATACTTTTAATGTATTTCAACGTTTAAATAACCGGAATGTCGAGTCAAATTCGTAATAAAACATAGCGCCTCTGGGTTTTCTCCACTTCGAACATTGCCTACACTCCAAGTAGGATATTAGTATGAGCGTCTCCTTGGGGTCTCCTCGTGAGCCTTGGATTAGCGTACGCGCTTTCGGTGCAAGAGACCCGACTGGCTTGATTTCCGGTGGGAGCTCATGTGGCTCAGATCCCACATCTCTCGATTCACTCTGAAGCCACATTTCATGTAGCTTGGGTGTTTAAAAAGAACGTTAAAATCCGTATGAACTTATCAAAACATTAGAATGTGTAGTTCATTATGATACCGGTAATCTTAGTCGGAAAAACCTAAAACTCACTTTCAAAGTTAATTTTAAAAAACTTGAGGTGACTAATTTGCTATAATGAGACAATTTAGAATTACAAGACATTTCATTCAATACATTTTAAAATGAATTAAAACACCGAAATAGCTTCTGATATATGTTTTCCATAGTTCAAAGAATAATAAATTTCTATTTAATGTAGTCTGCAATGCAAGTGAATTAATGTCAATTGAAAAACACAATTGTCGTGAGTGTTTTCACGTGTTTTGTGTTTTCGTACAATGAAAATTCAATTTTCTCGATTTTTTCTTGATAACTTCACTTTCAAGCACGCCATTTTGTTCAGATCGATGTGATCTATAGATCAATATATCTGTTGAACGATATGGTAGTAAACAAGAATAAAAGTTCAAGAGTTAATCATAATTTTGGGCTCATCTTGCTAGTGATATACCGAAAATCTTGATTTCTAAGTCCAATCCCTCCCTGTTCTTGAATTTTAGTTAATAACTTATAGATAATGAAGAATATCAAACATGTAGAGAGTATGGCCTATACCAGATAGTATCTACAAAATGCTTTTATACGAGGGTCATTCAATAAGTTCTTAGAAAATCCTAGAGATGACACTTGTAGTATCGAAAACGTTTGCTTTTAGCAAGTGTCATTCTTCACTAGACTGGCCTTAAAGTTTCAGTTATATCCGTTACGTAATTTCATGCTCACAGTCGATTGAAGAAACAAACTTGTTTTTATTTAGAAAAATGGAAAGAAATGAGTTTCGTGCTGTTATTAAACACGTCTATTTAAAAGGTTTAACACCAAAAGAGATCAAAATCGAGTTGGATTAACTTCATGACACATCTATTCCTGTATTTGCGACTGTTTATAATTCGGTAAATGAGTTTAAACGTGGTCGTATATTCTCAAATGATGAACATCATTCGCAACATCCGTGGAAGTGATTTCCTCTGAAATGATTGACAAAATCCATGATATGGTTTCGAGTGATCGACAAATCAAAGTGCGCGAAATAGCTGAGGCTATAGACATATCAAAAGATACAGTGATTTCAAATTTGCACGGAAAATTGGCTTTGAAAACACTGTCGGGAAGATAGGTGCTGCGTTTGATCTCAGTGGAGAATAAACGCAACGGTGTGATCGAGTAGGGAGCTGGTTTGTTTTATATATATATATATATATATATATACATATATACATACATATATATATATATATATATATATATATATATATATATATATATATATATATATATATACAGTGAAACTTGTGTAAAACGGAAGGCATGGGTCCAAATTTTTCTTCCGTTTTGGACAGATGTCCGTTTTACACAAAATGTTTATAAACAAATTACAGCCATAAGGACTCTGAAGAGTTTCCGTTATATACAGATTTCCGTTTTGTTCAAGTTCCGTTTTATACAAGTTTCACTGTATATATATATATATATATATATATATATATATATATATATATATATATAAATCCCGATGAATTTTTGTGTGGATACATAACAGTGGACATGGATACACTACTGCACTCCAGAAACAAAGGAACAGTCGAAATAGTGGGTTTTAAAAAGCGATCCAGCTTCGAAGAAGGCGAAGACGGTGAAATCGGCCGACAAGGTGATGGCCATACTTTCTAGTGATACACGCCGTATCATCTACATCGACTACTTGGAAAAAGGACAATCGACAAATGGAGAGTTTTTTGCGTCCTTATTGCACTTTTTGAAAGAACAAATAAAGAATAAAAAAATAGTCCACATTTGACAAAAAAGAATCTCTTCCATCAAAACAAGTTTCGATGGCAAAAATTATTGAATTAGAATTATTACAATATCCACAGTATTCACCAGATTTGGCCCCAGTGACTGTTTTTTTTTTTAAAAAAAACTAAAAAAAATGACTCGGCGGAAAAACGATTGACGTCGAACGACTCAAGCAGATAACTATTTTGAGGAACTTCCAAAATCCTATTTTTTGGACGACTAAAAAATTTGTAGGAAACGCTGGGAAAGATGTATTGAGCTAAAAGGAGATTGTGTTGAAAAATGGAAACAAATCTACCCAAAATGATTTATTTTTATCTTTCTCTAAGGATTTATTGAACGATCCTCGTATGAACTAATAATTATTTTCAAAACCCTCCGTATTGTGTATAAATTTGGGTGCCCAAGTGTTATGAAGTTATAAACTGTTCACCAAATTTCTGGTCTATAAGAAAAGTTATGGAAACTGTTATTAATTTATTTAATAGGATTTTGTAAATATTAAATGGTTCACTTCCTATAATTGTGATATTTTTAATTGTCTTTAAGATTCACTAATTTCAAAAAAGTTAGTGTAAGCTTGAGTCGAGTAATTTTAAATCTAACGCCCCTTTCAGCAGCGAGGTTATATGAGACAGGACCTACTGATTAACGTGGAATCCGAACCACATGAGCTCCCGTCGAGAATCGAACCCGGGCCTTTCACGCCAAAGACGCGTACGATAACCGTTTAGCCCCAGAGGAGCTTGCGGGGGAAAGCTTAGCGGGTGTTTTTCTTTTTTTTGTTCTGCAGCATTTATTGTTACGTTTATATAAAGTGTGGTTGTAAATTAAATACCTATTCTTAATTTAGATTATCCTAGAAACTAGGGTCAGCTCTAGCTGATGTGTAATACTGTTTACTAATATGAGGTTTATCATTTATGAATTCAGAAGTTGATCCAGTGAAAACCGCAAAATGACTGGTGTATACAGCGTAGAAGACACAGCTAAGATCTCCGACAGGTATGAAGCTTGGAGGTCGGTGGTACAAGTGCAAAGACGGTGGAGGCAAGAGCGAGGTAGGAATGCAACGCTGAACTGTCACAATTATCATTATTGGTCACATTTCGATCCAAATAGAATCAAGACCAAAGATAACCGTCTGGTGGGAAATGGCGTCTACCAGATTCATTGGTCCATATGTGCTACGCAACACCATGAATAGTGAACGATAGTCAAGATATTTCGAATGTACGTATGATCTATGATTCAAATGAAAATTAGAAGGGAATATGTGTTCATGCAAGACGGAACTTCGTCCCACTATGCAATTCCAGTGAGAGCATGGCTTGATGACAATTTCCTTGGCAGATGATTGGCCGCCGGGATGGACAGAATGACCTGCACGCATCCCCGATTTAACTCCATGCGACTTCTTCCTTTGAGGTTGGGCAAGTTAAAACCAAGGTATATTAACAATCTTTAACAAAATATCCGTGAAGTGCTTGCAAATGTTCCAGTTGAGATGCTTAGGATAGCTGTAAATTCCGTTCCTGAAAAATTCCAGAAATGTGGAAAATGCCGGTTCACACGTTGAAATGTAACTTAATAACCAAATGGTACACCCTAAGAATGTATTCAATGGAAATAAAACTGGTAGGTTGTTTACGTTTTGAAATATCCATTGTTACAAATAGGTACTGACTTTACAACCACCCTGTGTATATACAATACGCAACGGTAATAGCAATTAGAATTTGTTGTTTTATCCATTTCAAATTTAACATTTCTCTTTTCAGACTCTATTCTACAAATATTTGTTTTTAATATTTCCAAATAATGTTAAATGTTAACGCGAAATTTTTGCATTGCAAAAGTAAGAATGCGCACTTGCTTTACACCTTTTCAATGCATTGTATTTAAATATAAATTTGACACAAAGGTTATAAAACAAAA
Source organism: Thermobia domestica (assembly GCF_964235325.1). Taxonomy (NCBI): domain Eukaryota; kingdom Metazoa; phylum Arthropoda; class Insecta; order Zygentoma; family Lepismatidae; genus Thermobia; species Thermobia domestica. Next base: position 85,823,982 of record NC_137462.1, read on the forward strand.
TAAATAATACGAAGTAAGATGAAGGAAAACGGAAGCGGAAGTAAAATCGGTTGTTTATTCTTATTTGACATTCGGATTTTGGCATGACATTTATGAATTCATAAACAATGAAAGGTGCACTCACATTTACCATATATATAGCACTTGTTTATATTTATAACAATTATTATGGAAATGTTATGACTTTTACGTGAACCAACATAACTACATTTAATGCTAATTTATATACAAAGAATTATCTCAACTATAGAGTAATAAATATGTAACAAATTACCATTTTTGCATGGTTTTATTATAATTTAACATTCTACCTTGTAATCCATCTTTGTCTAAATGAAGTCATTATGAATGACATTACATCACGGAACATTTACATATGATTGCACTAAGGTCCACATATATTGATCTGCAAGACTATTGGCAAAGAGTTGTTGCCAATTTTGCTATTTCATGGCTAAATCTAACCATTTTTGTATGCAGAATAAGATAGAAAAAATATATTGAGCTCAGTGGCTTTTTCAGCGGCTAGGCCGGGTAGGCACGGGCCTACCCAAAAATTAAAAAAATATATATATAAACATTAAAAGATACAATGAAGAGTAAATATATTTTCCACATTTTATATTAATGGTAAATAGCTATTTAATAAACAGCATGAACCATCACTGTAAAAGTAATTTCCTATTGTCATTAATCAATTAAAGGTGCATACGAGGGCTGACAATAAAGTAATGAGAATTGTTGAAAAAAATAACAACTTTAATTACGTTTTTAACCAACCACAATGTGATCACTAGTTCTCGGAAGTTGAAGACCTAAAATTGTCTAAAAAGGACCTATAAAAGACTTAAAAATATCTGAAAAAAGACCTAAAAACTGGAAAAAGGACGTAAAAATAAGACTCAAATTAATCACCACTTTCACTTTGCATTCACTCACTTTCACTTCGCAATATTTGCGGAAAAGAATATTTCCTTCCGTAGAGAAAAACTTCTGATTCAAATTCAGACACAAGTTGACGCAAAAAGGAAGTTTTACTAGGCTTAATTTTAGGCATGCTAACCGTCTGTCCTTCTTCCACAAACTGAAGTCCAAACTAAAATAAGAAAAATTCCTCACCCTCACTCCCCTTCCTGCTGGAGGACATTGTTACGATTACTTACCTGACTTATGATTGTCGCAGATCTGGTCTTATCAGTCCAGTCGTTAAAGAATGTCTTATCTTTTGAATTTTCTTTACGAAAGAAAAGATGTTTAAGAATTGGCGGTGATTCGAGTTAATGATCAGTAAATTTATTGTCGAAAGATGAAGTGAAAAAAAAAGACGTTAAGACCTATAAAAAGCTTTTAAAAAGACTAATAAACAAGAAAACGCCGAGAAAGGCAAAAAAAAAAAAAAAAAAAAAAAAAGAACAAATAAAATCCAGCATTTTCTGGCCTACAATGACTCAAAATAAACATATAGTATGTTAAGCTTCGTCTTCGGGCACTCGTAAAAAAGATAATTTTCCCTCAACTTCCGGACCCTAGTCATCACCTTCAAAGTACTCTTCTTGTGCCTGCATACATTTACCCCATAGACGTTTCCATTGTTGGTAGCATCTCTGGAAATCATCTTTTGGGATGCCTGCCAAAGTCCGTGTTACAGGTGTTTGAATGTCTGTTTCTGCTTCAAAATGGTGTCCTTTAAGAACTGCTTTCACCTTTGGGAACAGAAAAAAATCACATGGGGCGTTGTCTGGTGAATAAGGAGGGTGGTAGCACTGTAATGGATTTTGATGCCAAATACTGCCGAGCAGACAATGCAATATGGGCTGGTGCATTATCGTGATGGGGGGATCCAGATGTCAGCAATCTCTGGACAGACATGACTTACGCGTTTTCGAAGTCTTTCGAGAATTTCTGTGTAGAAATGTTGGTTTACTGTCTGCCCTGGAGGTACCCACTCTTTATGGACAATTTCCCTGGAGTCAAGAAAGTACACAAGCATGCATTTCACCTTGGACTGCGACATGCGGACTTTCTTTAGTCGTGGCGAATCTTTCGAACACCATTGCGCACTTTGACGTTTCGTTTCGGGGTTATATTGAAAACAACTTCCATCGCCAGTGATAATTCTGTTCAATAAATCCAGGTTAGATTCCATTTGGTCTAACAAATCAGTCGCCACAGTCCTCCGGTCATCTTTTTGTTGCTGTGTGAGATTTTTTGGAACCAGTTTGGCACACACTTTTCGCATTCCCAAATTTTCAGTTAATATCAGACGCACTGTTTCTAGATTCATGTTCAGTTAATTCACAATCATTTTCACCGTTAATCGTCTATCCGCTCGCACAAGTTCCCTCACCCTGTCTGTCTTCTCTTCCGTTTGTGTTGTTGTGGGTCGCTCACTGCGGTGTTCATCTTTGATTTTTGTTCTGTCTTCCGCAAACATTCTGTGCCAACAATATACCTGTGCCATTGATAACACTTCATTTCCAAAGACCATCTGAAGCTTCCGATACATTACCGCGGCAGTCTCACCAAGTTTCACACAGATGGAGATTGCATACCGCCACTCAATATTACGTGCTTCCATTGTTGTGACGGGGTCCAACACACTATCGCACTCTTCAACCTCTAACTCCACAATGAATAATATTTCGTAAGTGCCACGTACTGTGCTAGTGGAGCGAGCCCGTATGTATCCATACGCGAGGGAGCGGGGCTACCCAAAATTAAAATCCTAAAGGCACCCCTGGTTGAGCTATTAGCGATTATCAATTCTGCACATATAATTGCCAGTTCCTAGCCATTTGTTCTTAGAAGTGTTTGATTCCCTTTTCCACTCAAAATTCATATTTAAAAAAATAAATTACAATACTGCTTCCAGCAGCATTCATTTTGCCACCCTAGAGTAAGGATCTTAGTTGTATCACTTTCGCTCATGTATCATGATTTTTGGAAGAAATTGAAGTTCCAAAGACTCTTTGTTTTCCTATGGGAATATCCCGTGGAAACAAGCTCTTACGGATCAGGGTAGAACAAAGAAAGCTAGAAGAAGTTCATCAGTTTAAATATCTGGGAAGTCTTTTCGCAAGAGATGCTTGAAATGATATGAAATGAAATGAAATCTTTGAGTTTTACTTCCCACGGTTATGTCGGTTAGGCTAAAGGAGACGGTGATTATGAGAAATGAATGAAATGGTGGAATGAAGAAAGTGGGAGGAAACGGGAGTACCTCGAGAAAACCCACGGACACGGTGTTTGTCCACCACAAAGTTCACTTGGCGGGGCTGGGATGGAACCCGGAACCCAAGCACCAGAGGCGAGCGCTCTACCACTGAGCCACCGCGGCCCCACAAGAGATGCTTGTTGCACCAAAGAGATCACATGAAGAAATACCGTAACCAAAGAGGCATTCAGCAAGAAAAGATCACTCCTGACTAGCAGAAAACATTGAACTATGGTTAAGCGCTACATATGGCGTATTGGACTGTATGGTTCGGAAACTTGGACACTACTGATGTTAGAGAAGAAATATTCAGAGAGCTTCGAAATGCGCTGTTGGAGGAAAATGAAAAGGTACAATGGATGGAGAGAGTAACAAATGAAGATGTTTTAAAACGGGTAGGAGAGAAGATGATGCTTTCAGCCAGGTCCTTCATAGGAAGACCAAATGGATTGGACACATCTTGAGAAGAAATTATCATGTCCATATTAGGAGTGTTATGAATGCAAAATTTAACAAATTACTTACTGGAATCGCCAATTTGCAAAGCAATACGTTACAAAACAATGTTTTAAATTTTCGAGTGTAAAAGCTTCGTCTAATGTCTCTCCATACTTCTTTGTACTGACTGAAAGACCTCTGTACATCACAAGAGAGGGATCTTTTAAAGTTAGCAACATTTTGAGACGCGAAATTTACATCTAGTTCTATATTTACCTTTTAAAATTACACTGATTTTACTCACCTGTAGCCTGTATTATTGCTAGCACTGTGTTGAACTTCCCTCGCACTACTTCCGCGACTTTCCCAACATTAGAATTTAGATGTTTCCCACGATATCGAAGTTATCGTTCAGTTGAATGTCTCGTTTTTGAAGAGCTGTTAATGCAGATGCAATGCACGAAAAAGTAGCTTCAATGTACGCTTTTTAATTTTTCACGATAGCGTCACCAACAATGACATAGCAGATTGAATTGAGAAACAGCACTTTCAGAGTCTAGAGCACTTAACACATTTTGAATGGATTTAAAGTGATTAGAATAATAATCCATTTCCTCCAACCACGTTCCCCATTGTGTTTCTTGAAGTCATCTTTGGGCTGCACACCTATGAAGGATATGCGCTATACGATTGAAGTGAATCATCTTCAGATAAATTACCTTCAACGTTTCTCCAGCCTTCAGCATGTACGAAGCTGCAATAGTTTGTTTTTTGCATGTTATAGATTGTTTTGAAGAAAAAAAGAAAAATGTAAAGAAATATTTAGAAAATTAATTTAGAATGAGACTAGATTCACCTAATCTCTCCACTTTCAAACTTCGACTCAAAACCAAAGTCAATCCTTTGCTTCTTGTTTATTAATAATTGTTTTGAAGAAAAATAGTTTGTTTAGTAAAATATAAAGAGATATTTACGAGTTAACGTTGGAGGGCCAATTTCATACTGGCCACCTACTTTCAAATTTCGATTCTAAATTCAAGGGAATCGTTTAGTTTTCATTTGTTATTGATTCTTTTGAAGGGAAAATCTTTTCTTCCGAAAAACGTATAGATATATTTAGAAAATTAAGTTTAGGTGTGGTCAAGTTAGCACTAACACCTCCATATTCAAACTCCGATTCAACACCCCAAGTATTGTTTCTTATTGATCATTTTTTTTAAAAATGCTTGGAAAAATATAAATATATATTTAGATGTATAGAATTCATATAGATTATACAAGGGCTGGATAAAAAATTAAGCAACTGTTATAATTCGTACCAGCTTTTATGCACAGAAAAAAAAACTATTACATTCCTTCAATGTAATCGCCTCCCATCTTTATCACCTTCTGTGACACGTGTGACGTAGACCGTCAGTGCCCACATTGATGTCCCACAGGGCCACCACATGACACAGATGATTGCTTCTTTTGTGTAGTGCTTGCCGCGAAGCGAACTCAACATTTTTAACAGCCCTCGTATAATTGCATATAATCAGAAGTTACCAACGATAGAATTAGATCATTTCTAAAAATAATCACCTTTCTACTCTCAGAGCAAAGTGCCCAAAATTTTTCGGGGCTTTTTCCCGATTGTTTCAATAGTGAAAATAGTGATTAAAAGTGTATTTTCGTGTGAAATTGATATTTCAGAATTATAATAAACATGTCAAAGACAATTAATCGTATTCCAAATTATCAGTATTCTCAAAACAATGAAAAGTGAGTATGTGTGATTTTTCTTAATAACACAATACCTTATTCTTCCTCTCCCCCGTTTTATCCTGTTCGGTTGTTGGGAGATAAACAGTTCAGGAGTTGAAGAGAACAAAAGGTGTGGAGTAGTGCTCTCAAACGGGTCGGGTTGACCCGACCCGACCCGTGACCCGACCCGACCCGAGTCGGGTCGGGTCAGCTCGGGTCGGGTTACGGGTCGGGTCGGGTCAGGTCAGCTCGGGTCGGGTTGTCGGGTCGGGTCAGTCGGGTCAGCTCGGGTCGGGTTATCGGGTCGGGTCACTCGGGTCGGGTTGTCGGGTCGGGTCAGTCGGGTCAGCTCGGGTCGGGTTATCGGGTCGGGTCACTCGGGTCGGGTTGTCGGGTCGGGTCAGTCGGGTCAGCTCGGGTCGGGTTGTCGGGTCGGGTTATTCGGGTCGGGTTGTCGGGTCGGGTCAATCGGGTCAGCTCGGGTCGGGTTATCGGGTCGGGTTGTCGGGTCGGGTTGTCGGGTCGGGTCAATCGGGTCAGCTCGGGTCGGGTTATCGGGTCGGGTCAGTCGGGTCGGGTTGTCGGGTCAGTCGGGTCGGGTTGTCGGGTCGGGTCAGTCGGGTCAGTTCACTTTGGCCAACTAAGTTTAGGTTGAGCTTAAACTCGGCTGGAGTCGAAAACTGCTGTTTTACACTAGCTGCCTAATTAAAAAGAGCAATTTTCAATTGATTTTATAGAAACCATAAATCTATTTTGAACACCTGCAGCTAGTGTTTTTATGGTAAATTCTTATTTTTGTACTTGTGTGTACTTTAATTTTTAAATGTGGAAGATTGATTTTACCAATCGACTGTAATATTAATATCAATCGACTGTAATATTAATATCAATCGACTGTAATATTAATATCTACGCCAATATGGAGTCTGGATTTAGAACAAAACTAGAAGTTGTTTAAGCAAGGCCAAAAGAAAGATTGGATATGAACGACCAAGCCCAAGCAGGGCCGCGGTAGCTCAGTGGTAGAGAATTCATCTCTGGTGCATGGTGTCCATGGTTCGATCCCAACTTGTGTTAAGTAGGCTTTGTGGTGGAGAAACGCCGTGTAGTGGATTTTCTCTGGGTTCTCCTGTTTCCTCCCACTTTCTTCATTCCACCATTTCATTCATTTCTCATGGTCACCATATCCCTTAGCCTCAAAGCAGAATCGAGGGACCTTAAACTCAGGGGTGTAGCCAAGGGGGGCCATCGGGTCCAGGCCCCCCAAATGGTTTCCTGCCCCCCCCCAAATGACCAGCTTTAAAAACATCATAGTAAAATAATCTCGCTTCCTTCATTTAAAAGTAACAAAGTTATTGACAATTAATAATTTACGGTAAAATAGTATGGAGAAATATTGTTTTTCCATACCGATCGAACAATAGGATACATTTTTGTGACAGCAGATTACACAATTTACTGCGATTTATATTTGACAGTTTAAAGACAAACATTTTAACAAGGTATTATAAATACAGCCATAAAACAAAGGTACTAAACTGATTTGTAAGTACATTATATTTTTATATGCTTTAACAAGTATTTTAAAAGACAGAGAATGGAAAATTTGGTGAGAAACAATGTTTTTATTCAGTTTGGATTTCATTCGCTCTCTTTTATTTCTACTCAGTGTAATAAAATAATTGTTTTTTTTTTTTTTTTTTTTTTTTTTGTCACGAATAATAAATAAATATTTTTGTCAGGAAACTATAAAGAAATTAAGTGAAATTTAAAGAAAATCAATCTCGTGTACATAGGTTCTGTATACAAGGTCTTAAATTTAAATAAAAAGGTAACCAAGAAAAGTTTTGTTGCTTTTTCACCCACCACCTTCGAACATCGATACGTCACCTAACCTGGAAGATCAAAAATAGTCCCCATCAACATCGACGACCTTCTGAAAACGTTCTGGAAGGCCATGGAATTCATCGCGGTAGAAGTTGGTGGGCCGTGAAACGAAGAAGGTGTCAGGTGCATTTTGGACTTTTACTAGGGATTTGAATTGGCGGCCTCTAAGGTGATTGTCCAAAGAATGGAACAGGTAATAATCGGACGGTGCAATACCCGGGGAATATAGTGGTTGCAATATTGTTTCCCATCCAAGGCGGAGAATGGTGTCCTGAGTCATCCTAGCCACGTGGGACTTAGCGTTGTCCCGTAAACGAGGACCTATTTGCAATTCAGAAGTGATGGCTCCAGAGTTTTGAGTTTTTGTTGAGCACAGCTCAACTGCTGACACTACACAGTTGCATTGATACTCTGACCAGCTGGTAGCAGTTCCCGATGCACGATGCACCAAACACACAGAAGGACCTTCTTCTGGTACAGTGCTGGTTTCGGCTGTTTTGAAATCGGTTCATGGGATGCTAACCAATGATGACGGCGCCGTGGAGCTTCGTATAGGACCCACTTTTTATCATATGTCAACGCCCTGTCCAGAAATGGCTCCGAAACAGTAAATAAACCCATGCGACTGCCGCGTTGCCTTCTGGCCCGGAGTCAAAACATGTGAGACCCAACTTGTAGTGCTTCCCAACTTGATGAATGTGCTGCCGAATGGTTTCTCCACACACTGAATTGTAGTCCCAGTTCCTCTTTGTACGTACATGTGTTGGTCTTCTGGCATGTGGTGTTTTCGGGTGTTTGGTCATCGTCCTTAAACTGGTTAAACCATCGCTGCACTGTCCGCGTCGTCACGACACCCTCAACAAAGGCCTGGCATATTTTCTGTCCCGCTACAGCGGCGTTTGACCTCCATTTGAACTCGTTCAGCATACATGCTCTTATGACGCTCTGTGGATGTCCCATGTTCCCTCTGTCTTTACGCAAGTTCACTGTGTATCTGAATTGCCACAACCAGGTAGTATGTTGGATATACCCACACTAACAACTGACGTTCGCCTTATCTCCACTCGCATTCAACTCACGGTGTGAGGTCCAATTGAACACAGACCTCCACGAAAAGGGACAGAACTTTCTGGTTATCTTTATAGTTATGCACAAAAGTATAGCGTTTGGTCCCGGGCAGTAGTTCTTGATTAAGCATAATAAAAACTATCTTGAATATAATTTATGGATAATAATAATAATAATAATAATAATAATAATAATAAATAAGATAAAATTGTGTTTTTAGTTTTCCAGAAGGAAACCAAAATTTTCCTTTCTTTTAGGCCCGAAAAACACTAGCAGCAACACATTTTTTGCTTTGTACATTGTAGCCGCCCCCCCCCTCAAAAACGACGGGCCCTTCCTACACGAACCTGCTGGCTACACCCCTGCTTAAAGTGAATATTTCATTTTATTTCACCAAGCTCAAGGACATCGATACAAGAACAAGATAAAGATTGGATATGCAAGACGAATTGCATAGTAATCGTGCTCTTGGCCTTGTTTTGGTGATCACCAAGTAGCGATGAGCGCATTTTCTAGCTTTCCGTATTGTATGAAATACCATAATCAAAATCACACTTGGTCTTCATTTGTACCGATGAGGTGAGCATTCTTGGCTCTTGTATAGCATGAAAGATCACCAAGACTACGAAATACAGGACCAAGACTTGACTGCAAGACAAAGAATAAGACGCAGTATTGATGACCAAGACCTAGGGAGCGAATTGTTTGAATTTCATTTGTTGGGCTGAAAGTGATGAAATAAAATTAGTACTTTATAATTAAATATCAACCTGTATTTTTAAATTCATATTATGTATCTTCTTACGTGCAACTATATATACTGTAAAATACGTTTTAATTACCGAGAAAGAAAAATCAAAGTGGTACGGGTCCCGGAATCATTAAAACCTATTTTGGAATGAAAGTTAAAGGGTTGGAAAAAATCACAGGTGTTCTCCTGTTTCCTCAACCCTTATCATTGTAGTTAAACGATTTCCTTTTGTCTCCGCCAAGAGACTCTTGCTACTGCCTTTCGAGAAGACGCCCTACCGTCCCAGCAGGTGAGAACACTGACCTTGAAGAAAAATTTCGTCACATAGAACTAAAGAAAAAAATAAAATAAAAATAAATAAATAAATAAATAAATAAAAAATAAAAATAAAAATAAATTTCTCCCACGTCGGACATTGGTATCAGTTATAAAAAGAAATAACCAAACCTCAAAAGTGCCAAATATTCATTAAGATGCATATACAAATCCCCGCTTGATCTAGCTAGTGGTTAACGTGTAAGACTTCGGTACACGTGGTCCGGGTTCAATTCCCAATGGGAGTGCATTTTGGTGTTCACCCAGTGTTGTGACCATAGTGCTCTCAAACGGATCGGGTTGACCCGACCCGACCCGTGACCCGACCCGACCCGACTTGGATCGGGTCGGGTTACGGGTCGGGTCGGGTCAGGTCAACTCGGGTCGGGTTGTCGGGTCGGGTCAGTCGGGTCAGCTCGGGTCGGGTCACTCGGGTCGGGTTGTCGGGTCGGGTCAGTCGGGTCAGGTCGGGTCGGGTTGTCGGGTCGGGTTATTCGGGTCGGGTTGTCGGGTCGGGTCAGTCGGGTCAGCTCGGGTCGGGTTATCGGGTCGGGTCAATCGGGTCGGGTTGTCGGGTCGGGTCAATCGGGTCAGCTCGGGTCGGGTTATCGGGTCGGGTCACTCGGGTCGGGTTATCGGGTCGGGTCAGTCGGGTCAGCTCGGGTCGGGTTGTCGGGTCGGGTCAATCAGGTCGGATCACGGTTCGGGTCAGTCGGGTCGGGTCGGGTCATCGGGTCGGGTCAGTCAATTCGGGTCACGGGTCGGGTCGGGTCGGTCTTCAACCCGACCCGACCCGACCCGTTGAGAGCACTAGTGTGGAGTGATGGCTTCTGAAGAAACAAGATGTAGTTAGCTTCCTATGCGCCTTCAATTGGCGCTTTACTTTATATAAAATCAGTTTAACCTGCATTAATGTATGTATTATTAGTGCATCTAAAACGTACTTATCATTAAATACTTTCAACATGCAGTTTGTTTGCAGTGTAAAATTATGATATATTAAATATATTTGAGTGGCAACCAAACAAAAGTGAAGAAAGTACAGTTGTACGCCATTATTTCAACATAATGTGTAATGAAGTATATATTCAGCCATCGTATTCGAAATCCAACCCCATATAAGTATCACGCCTGAAAAGCAGCATAATTATAAAGCAATCCAAGAATTATGTTAATATAGTGAGTTCACAAAAGTTTGTGCCCCTAGTATTTGGTAAATTTTATACTATATTCTAGTGATAATGCATTTTTCCATATTTCGAATAAAAGTTTATCAATATTACTACATATTTTAAAGCACCCTAAAAATCATATTTACTATATTAAATATTTAATTAATATATATAGATATTTTACTGTTACATTGAGCATTGTACATGTACAAGGTAGTAACTTCCCTATTATTAGCTTGTACTTCCACCAAAAGGTGTTCCTGCAGTCAGGCAGTGACTATAGTTCCATTGCGTCCAGTGACACGAACCTTACCTGGAACGTAAAAGCCTAATTTAAACCCTACACCGTAAACAAGTGGCGTGCCTTCCACAGAGTTCGAACCCCGTGAACATTACAGCCTCTGGTTCGATCCCAGCTCTCGCCAAGTGAGCTCGGTGGTGGACAAACATCATGTGAGTGAGTGTTGTCTCCTGTTTTCCACCACTTTCTTCCTCTCACCATTTCGTTTATTATCGTAGAAAGGTAAGTAATAGCTTATTTCGTGTTCTCAAGAGTACTTGAATGCAACAATCTTAATGTTACTCATTTTTTGGTGATAAAAAATAACAGTCTCTCCTGAGTAAGAAAACACACTACGCCACTTGTGATAGCAAGAAATTTTTTATATTGACTCAAAACCGTTAGGCAACTGGGGGGCTGGTTGAATTAAGAGAATGCAAATTTCTAAAACGAACACATCTCTACCAAAATTTTTTAAATGAGAATTTTTAAATATAAAATATCGTCCCTTATTTGAGTCTAATTAATCCAAGAGGCATATTGAGAAAAAAATCTTTTTTATTTTTAGAAACAGCATCAAGTCGTTTATTTGTTTTGACGTGTTAATGTTCTGTGAGAAATAATAATGTAGCAAAGAATATTTATTATCAGTAAATGTTCATCAATGATAAAAATATTGTAGGTGTTGATTTGCTATAATAGATAACCTGTTTCTAACATATTTGTCTTTCCTTTTTTACACGCAACGTATGTGATATTTTTGCTGAAAGAAAAGTTTGGAACAGGTGCGTTAACGAATGAAATGGGGCTAAAAGGTGTGAATCCATTGTTCCTAAACAAAAATGTAACACATGGTAACGTAATGCTTAATTTCATATTGGATCTTTTGTATAAATAAATAGCTTTTGTTTTGCTTATTTTCATACATACTATCTCCATCTGTTTCTTGTTCATATCAAGGCTACTGAAATACTCTAGTAGTATCGCAAATACCATATGAGTAAGTTCTATATACACTACGACAAAATATAGGGTTATTGTATTACGTCTGAGAAATCTAAAAGGGATTTTGTGTATTTTCGGAGCCTCCGAAATGATACTATGTATCAGTGCTATAATTTAGACAAATTGTCAGAAATGTTGGACGCATTCTATATTAAAATTTGTAATAAATATTGAAGATTTTTTCTTGGGGGGGGGGGGACAACGAGACCGGTGACGTAGTCTTATAGTCTTATGACGTAGTCTCGCCCTTTGGAAAGCGAGATAGTTTGGTGGAGAAGGACATTATAATGTGAATATTGACCTTGCATGCTGGTCTGTACACAAACAAACTGAATTAGATTCGAATTTCGTTTGTAGTTCGAAGCTCACATTAGCAGTAGGATCCGTCCTTCATAACCTAGGTATCGAGTAAGGACACAAAGCACGCGCGTATAGATGTCACAATACATTTTAAGCAGAATTCCACATACTAAATGAAAACATCTGAAAACAAGTATCCATGCTAATTGCCAGAAGCGAACAGAAGAAATTTCAGTCCCAATATCCTTGTACTAATAACGTATTTAAGCTTTACTTGGGAACAAATGTTTGGCTCCGTACCCTAGGCAAAATGTCTGACTACACTGTAACTTAGCTTTGAGTTGAGTTGATTTTGAGTTTAACGTCCCTTTCAGCAGCGAGGCTACATGAGACGGTACCTACTGATTAACGTAGAATCCGAACCACATGAGCTCCCGCCGGGAATCGAAGCCGGGTCTCCCACGCCAAAGGCGCATACGCCAACGGCTTAACCACGGCTTAACAACTTAGCTTTGTTGGATGCGAGATAACAAAGTACAGAAAAGGTTGTTCCGTGCGAGACAATTCTATTTGGTATTTTGTGCGTCCACCAACTGCACGGATTTAAGTTCCGAAGTCACTTAACTCTTAACGCACCAAGCCTAAATCGTCAACGTTGTTTATCAAGCTGGGGTCTTCTGGAGACACCAAGTATTATTTTAATTTCTCAACTTATTTTTTGAAGTTTTTAAACTATCGTATCATTAATCTAATTATGTAGCAGATATCCCAAAAGGATGCAGGGCACATATAAAAATCGAGAATAATTGTCCTTATAGTTGCAGCGGTATCACCAAATATCACCCTCTGGGGTCCCTAGAGGACCCCGCTTTGTGTGTTAAGGGTTAAGGTGAGATTTAAGGAGCGCTATTTACTAATAGAGGGAATCACGCTTTCCCCATCTTTCCCATGCATTTTGTATGGAGCGACAATATTTAAAATAATTCAAGTCAATTCAAGATATCAATATTCAGACTTTGATCCAAAAACAAATGGAATATTTACTCAGGAATAATCCGTGCCGTTTCTTCGGTGTCACGTCAAAAGGCGCTGCACTAAAGGGCGAGAACAGAAGAACGGCCTGACCTGACCGACACACGTCAAAAGAATCCGAGTCAAAATGGCCCCGTGACAAAAGAGCCTAAGTCAAAAGGACCCGGGCTAAAGGACTCCACATTTAAAAAGCCTGAGATCAAAGTATAGAAATGAAAAGTATAGAAAGCGGTTTTCTGCAATCAATTCAATGTCTGAAGAGAACATTATAATCATAACACCTACATTCTACCAAAATCGAAGTGGTTTAGCACTTCTGGTTACAATACTGATTTCCGTAAAGCAAAAACGGTAAGAAATATCGAGAAGTGGATGTTTGCAATCGATTCAGCGTCCTGAGAATAGGTCGTATCTCTTATATTGAAATAGGAAGTGGTATAAATCAACTATTTTTGGTTTCAAAGTTGAGCGTCATATAACAAAAACAATAACAAATAGCTACAAATGTATTTTTTGCAATCGATTCAGCATCTAAAGAGAATATACCATCACTAAGCGCAACATTCTACGGGAACCAGAAGTGACTGAAATTTGTTAGTACTTCCAGTTTCAATTTTGATTTCCATACAGCAAAAGCGCTTAGAGATATCGACAAGCGGTTTTGTGCAATAAATCCAGCATTCCAAGAAGATTTTCTTTCTCCTCTATTAACTCTCTATTCAAACCGAAAGTGATTCAAATTAACCATATCAGACTTTAACACTTATTGCCACACAGAAAAAAAAAGTACAGATGAACAGCGAGTAATGGCTTTCTGATATGGATTCAGCGTTCGAGGAACAGGTAACATCTTTGATTTTATTCCTCTATTGTAATCAGTAGTCATAGGCGTAATAGTTAAGTTTATATTGAATTCGCATAGTTTGACACTATGAAACGGAACTCACTTTATACATATAACACTTCATGGATAAAAATAAGATGTAATTGATGTAGTGTATCTTCTATTTTCCAAGTTATAATACTGTACATTTTTCATATTATCAAGAAGTTAAAAAAAATATTTGGTATAGAGATGGATATTTAGTAATTTCTTTCTATTTATTTTTTAAAAGTTCTTGTTGTAACCACTGAAGTCATTTTGCACTGAAAAAATCTAGAAGGGATTGTTTGGAAAAAGTTGACTAACATCGTATTTTAAGGAATCATCCCAGTTGTTTCTGATGGGATTGAGGAAAACCCAGGATTTTTTTAAAAAAATAGATGACCGGAAGATTCGAACTCTGGACTTCTCTGTCTAAGACAGACATTTATGAGGCTTAAATTAGAGTGTAAAATGGAATATCAACTTTCGCCCATGCCATTGATCGTATTCGAAACCATGTGTACTAACGATAAACGTCCAATAATTTTTCTTAGTGTTAATATACTATTCGGAATCCTTGTGTTTATTTATTTTGTAACCATTTTCGGGACATCAAGTTCGTCATACAAAGAGCAATAGATCACTATATCAAATTTAATTTATTACCACATATTTCCACACAAAGTGGTTATACAATATAATTAATTTGCACTGTTATTAACTAACACATTTCATCAACATTCAAGATACGATTTGAGATACATTTATTCATTTTACCTTCTTATGAATTCATTTATTCATTCTGTATGTGAAGAGTGGAATACCGTTTACCAAACATTGTTAGCGTCATCAAGTCTAGGAGGCTAAGGTGAGCAGGTCATGTAGCCAGAATGAAAGATAGCAAGGACGCTTTCAAAGTTTTGACTAGAAATCCAATCGTTTGCCGTTTCATTCGACCTGCAAACGACCATTCGGAAGACCTAGGCACAGATGGGAGGACACTATTAAGATGGCTCTCGCAGAAAAAGAAATACAAAGTAGAAACTAGATCAAGTTCGCTAAGAACAGAAGTCAATGGAGAGCTTTTTTGAACGCGGCATTGAACATCCGGGTTCCATAGTATGTGAAGAGTGGAAGAATTGAATTGAGTTGATTTTGAGTTTAACGTCCCGTTCAGCAGCAGAGACGTGGACCTACTCATTAACGCGGAATTTAAACCACATGAGCTCCCGCCGGGAAATGAACCCGGGTCTCCCAGACCAAAGGTGCGTACACTACCGCTTAGCCACAAGGGAGCTCGTGAAGAGTGGAAGTATGCATTTAATATAACTAATATGCATTATAAGAGGAAATGAGATAGACTTTTACTCTATTTCATCTATACATGTTATTATTATTATTTTCAAGGTCTGGTATACAAGAATTTACGAATAATACAATTTCACTTTTATGAATTATTCATAGTTTCTGATATCATAATACAAAACCGTAACTGAAGAAAATAATTTAAATTAAAATACCTTTCGTTTCATTTGTCCTTGAATCTATAAGCATAGCAAAGTAAATGTGATTATGGTCCTTCCGGTTTACCTTCAGCGTAAAATTAATAAAATATTTTAGAAATGCACGTATATTTTTATTTATGGTTTTAAAAATGCATTACAATATCTTGTTTTCTATTTACAAGGATTGAATTACATTTTGTTGAATATTTCTAGCGCTTGTCCAGAACTTAACCGTAAACTTTAGTTACAACTGGAACTACAGGTACCTTGGCTACAACAGCAGGTGCAGGATGGGCACTGGCTCCAATTCGGCTTACGACAGCGTTAAATCCGTTAATGTCGTCGGCAGCATAATCGACAACTCGGAGAGTGCCATCAGGTTCAACCAGACTGTAACGTCCTCTTACAACATCACCATCACGAGATTCCTGTTGGCTTTTGTGGTCTCCAGTTGATGCATCGCTCACTCCGTATGCGAAAGCATAGCGAGGATAAGCCTGAAAATAGAAAATATCGGTTCTAATAATATTTCGCATTTAGATAAAGTATAATGTTAACTAAAAAGTGGTCTATTTATAATTTCTTCATGAAATGTAATTGATGCCAGCTCAGATAAGACTTTGAAAATTAGATATAATTTAAGCAAAATACATTAATGATTTAGTATGGTATTTAGGTATTCCTAATACTCAAAAATTTATTGATTAGGTCCAGTTTCACACGTGCATTTCCTGCAAGCAAAATACTATAAGATAAGGAAAAGTTAGCGTTTTAACATATGCAGATGAGTGTAAAATGGATGCGACTGAATCAGAAAATAAAATGCAGTTCTAAATAAGTATTCTTTATGTACGGTGTAACAGGTGAGTTAAAAGAGCTAGGGATGCGCACGAGACGAGTCGAGACAGGATTTTCCTTACAAAATTCGAGTCGAGACGACTCTTCCAATAGAGAAATATACATTTTTCGAGTCGAGAATCACTTTTAGAGCACATTTCGAGAGGAGATAGCCACAAATCTTGTCTCGTGCGCATCCCTAAAAAGAAAAATGAAATCTTTGAGCTTTACGTCCCACGGTTATGCCGGTGAGGCTAAAGGAGACGGTGATGATGAGTAATGAATGAAATGGTGGAATGAAGAAAGTGGGAGGAAACGGGAGAACCCCGAGAAAACCCACGCACACGGTGTTTGTCCACCACAAAGTTCACTTGGCGGGGGCTGGGATCGAACCCGGGACCCCAAGCACCCGAGGTGAACGCTCTACCACTGAGCCACCGTGGCCCCTATCCCTAAAAAGAGCTGTACAACAGCCTGGATATAACAAGACTAATGAGGATCAATCGTGTTGAGTGGCCGGGTTAAGTCGTCAGAATGGACGCTAATAGAGAGCTCTTGAAGCCCTCGGTTCGGTTGGAAGAAGGCAGAGGCATAGTAGAAGGTATACGGAGGTATACGCTGTACTCCCGATGCCTTTTGCTTCAAACCATTACGTAGTCTACTTTTGTTTCATTTATTTTCGTTTATTTATTTAATCAAATCATGACTCCAGTGATAAAGTGACTGGATCATTTTCTTTTGTATTCTATTCGTAGTCGCTGTTCAAGTATATCGATCATGCGAAAAACTCGTTTTTTTTTCTTGACTACTACGCAATCACAAAAAAGAGAGGGTGAGAAAGAAACAAATGAAAGATTACGTCAGGTTTCCTTGTTTCAGACTAGATTTTGAGTTTTAGCGTTCCTTTCAGCAGCGAAGCTAAATGAGATGTGGACTTGTAGCTTAATTGAACCCGGGTGTTCCACACCGAAAGCGCGTATGCAAATCACTCAGCCACGAGGGAGCTCTGACTCTGTCCGTTTGTTTTGGACAGTGAACATCAGCACGAAAGCTTTGTTTAACTATAATACTCGTATTTCCACTCTACTCTCTGCTCCTTCTAACAGTGGGTTGGTGCGAGTGATTTATCTAAGGAACATCATCAATAAAGTAGCATAACATGCTTTTAGACTATAAAACAGTATCGCAGCCTTGAGCTATATTTTAATAAAATTATTACTACACGTATCCTATATTGCTCATTTTCTAAAAATGCATTCTTTATTGTCTTATATGTATTTTTTGCCAATCATAGATGTTCACAAAACAATGTATACCCTGTGAAAATTTTAGGACTACAGCACTGACATTAAATAAGCCAAAGAAGAGGTGGAAGGTTGGAATTCGGGAGGATCTACTGCGAATCAGCATATGGAACTACTGGGGAAAGAACCCTAATGATAATAATGAATTCTGTATACGTACGTATGAAAAATACATGAAAACGTTTTGGTATTAATCTGAATTATTTTACAACTGAACAAAAGTGGAGGTCGAAAGTGAAACCACTGAAGTGCAAAATGAATGATATGAAACAATTCTAAACAGTCCATGAGAATGCCTATTTAGGTGTAAACTCTATCAAAAATAATATATTCACAAATATTGACATTAAACCTTCGTTATTTAGCTTTTGGTGATAACTATGGCATTCGAATGTGAGTTTTAATATATCTATTACATAGCATCTTTGGCAATAAGTCAATGAGGTCTGTACGTTTCTAGCGAATATTATTTCAGAAAGCAAACTCTTAAAAACGGATATAATAGCATTCAACTTATAATTTCCACTGTGCTGTATCCTGCAACATTACTTATTAATTACCCTCTCCCTTTGGTGCATTGATACTGAATTCGATTCTCGGTGGGAGAACATTGGACGCATTATGGTAGTTCGAATTCCACTTTAAACTGTAGGATGACGTTTTAAACAAATTCGGTCTTGAAAAGGGACGCTTTATTTCAACAAATTATTAATATACTTTTCTTAAAAAAAAAAAAAAAAAAAAAAAAAAAAAAAAAAACCGGAAAGAAAGTTGGATAGTTTCTACGATAGCTATTACAAATTATACTGGTATCTATTGAGTTAAAAGAAGCCTAGCTGCAGTTGATAATATTAAAACCAGAACAGAAGCTAGCATAGTATAGGACTCATCGAGTTCTTCATAAAAGAAAGAAGCAATAATTAAAAACTCAGAGGTAATAGTGATTGAAAACAATGGTAGAAATTTGATGTAAAAAGGACTGTTAAAAATAACCCGCCAAGAACGGAGGCAGAACTGATAACCAGCTAATAATGAGGCAAAATGAATGAA
The DNA here is from genome assembly GCF_964235325.1 of Thermobia domestica. Lineage (NCBI taxonomy): Eukaryota > Metazoa > Arthropoda > Insecta > Zygentoma > Lepismatidae > Thermobia > Thermobia domestica. Next base: position 85,842,748 of record NC_137462.1, read on the forward strand.
GGACTAAGCATGACATAGAAGATATTCTTTTAGATTACCTAGAACTTAAAAATAAAGGAACTGCTAAATTCTGGAAATGATTTAAATAAAAATACTATTAATAGGAAACTGCTGAGAATCAATACACTACAATAAAATTTAGTCTTACATATTTTTTCAAAATAAATCAAACTTGAAATTGCAGAAAATTGTCACTGTTAGTATATTTTCTTATAATATGCATCCATTGACTTTAATTTGATCAACCCTCCGAAGAGGAATTGTAGGACAACTATGTATTTAATGAACTACCATGTTATAAGCAACTATTACTATAAGAATGAACGAACTTCAAATCGAGAGATTTAATACTTCTGTTACAACTTTCCTAAATAGAATTTATTTTGGTTTGCCTCTATGGCATATCACTTACGTAATAATCAGCAGCAGCAGCACGAGCTAAAGCAGCAGCGGCAACAGGAACTAAAGTACCTTGAGCAGGCGTGGCAGCGGCAACTGTAGCAGGAGCAACAACAGCTGCAGCAGGAGCAACGACAGCTGTAGCAGGAGCGCCAGCAGCTACTAATGCAGGAGTAGCTGCAGCTACAGTAGCTTGAGGAGCAGGATGAGCGCTGGTTCCAACTCGACTAACAACAGCGTTGAAACCGTTCACACTATCAGCAGCGTAGTTGACAACTCGAACGGTGCCATCAGGTTCCACTAAGCTGTATCTTCCCTTCACAACAGGCCCATCACGGACTTCCACTTGTTCCTTGTTGTCTCCGCTCAATACATCATTTACACCGTATGCAAATGCATATCGTGGGTAGGCCTGAGAAGGGGTCAAAGTTAAGAAGTTTCAAATTATAATAACACGACCTTAAAGTTTCTCAGTTGCACAAGTAAACAATCTGATTTTTAAACTCGAAATTTTGCACTTACAGAGGAATTAGCACTTAGTTTGAATTTCATGGTGGCGCAATGAGGTACAGTGTTAAAACCTAATTCAGTTTTGAACACTGCTGAGTGTACTAGATTTGTACTCATGTCTTCAATTTACTGTACAAAAAATTAAATATCACATTTGTTATTAATTTACATAAATCTAGAATAAGAAAGAAAGTTGTTACAAGTGGAATGAATCATTAAACTCAGTAAGACAAAAGTGAACGTAATGTTTTAGTGTGTGATTTTTATAAGTTTCACTTTCTTTCTTTTCAGTATTCCCTAGGTAACCCCAAATTATAACCAAATACGACAATAGAAAATTATAAATTTTATACCCTTTTACTATTAACTTATACGAAAAGCAAATCAGGTATTGTATTATGCACCTAACAGCAATATTTTTCTCAATATCCTACCTAGTTTTCTCTCATTTTATTCATATAATTACAAAACTGTCCCATTCTTTATCCGAAATTTTCTCATTATTTTTTCCTTTGCCTTGCAAATCTTATTCATGGCTCACAACGTATTTCAGGCACTACTTCAAGGTTTCCATTACATTTTTTTTTAATTAATAGTATTGTCCATGTTTCTGCACTGTACACTTGATATTTGATGAAAACAATAATTGGTTCTAACTTTTTGTTCAGAGATCTACAAGTTATTTTATTCATCAATTCAAATGCTTCGCCATTCGCAATTATAGTTTTTTCGTTAACACTTTATAATTTTGCTAATAATACTTCTTAACTTAAATAGAAAATTAATAGCTGGCTCTTGTTTTCTCCTCTTCGCCTTTTATAATTACCCCTTTGTCTGAACCATCACTGCTTTTCCGATTTCCGTTTCAAATTTCGTAATAAGATCAATATCGCCCATAAAACATATATATCCTCTATATAAACTTTAATTAAAACTTTAAGGTATAGAGAAAGTGAAATGAAATCTTTCAGTTTAACATCCCATGATTATGCTCTTTAGACTAAGGAAGATGGACAATTAAGATAAGTGAATGATGATGAGAGGATCGTAGAATTAAAATGTGGGACAAAACAATAGTATCCCGAGAAAATACACGAACACGATATTATCCACCACAAGCTTACTTGACTGGGATCGAACCAGGAACCCCGCGCACCAAACGTAGGGCATAAGTGTTCTGTCACTGTGCCTTCCAGTAAGATATAGAGAAAATGATATATCCACCCAACAAATAATTGATATAACTACAATGCTATCAACCAATCAAATGAATCTACAACAAATTACTTACATAACTTTCAGCAACAGGTGCAACAGCAGCAGCGACAGGAGCAGCAACAGCAGCGGGTGCAACAGCGGCAGCGACAGGAGCAGCAACAGCAGCGGGTGCAACAGCGGCAGCGACAGGAGCAGCAACAGCAGCGGGTGCAACAGCTGCAGCTACTGGAGCAACAGCAGCTGCGCTTGGTGCTGGATGGGCAGATGCACCACTTCTGCTTACGACAGCGTTGAAACCATTTACGCTATCGGCAGCATAATTCACAACTCGTAGAGTACCATCAGGTTCCACCAGACTATATTGTCCCCGTACAACATCACCATCTCGTGCTTCTACCTGGTTCTTGTTATCACCGGTCAAAGCATCACTGACTCCATAAGCGTAGGCATATCTAGGATAAGCCTGTAAGAAACCAACCGCAACTGATCAATTACATTTCTTCTACAGGTAGTGAGGATTTTAATGAGGAACATCAGTATCAGATGCTAGTTGTCAACTGTCGCTATCTAGTCTAATGGCTATTATATTCAAAAACAATTAAGGAGTACTATTTTAAAACAAAACAAAATTTGAAGTTAAAAATAGGGAGTCTAACTTAAGGAATAAATGAAAGATATAAAATCTCAAAAAATAAATGAATAAAAATAAAATAACAATCAAGCTATGAACGCACCAATAAATAAAACTAGAAACTTAAAAAACATAAGTTAAATATGAAGAGGAAACAGAAAGACACAGGAAATCACGAAAATAGAGAAAATAGAATAATTACAATTCATGAAATATCATCAGAAGGCACAAGAAGATAAAATACTTAAGATATCATTAATAAAGTTCATATAATACCAAATGCAAATATTCTTGCAGTAAAAATTAGCACATTCCTCAAAGCACGACTAAAATAATAGGCAATTCTAAAGATTTTCTGATGTCTGAATGTTCGGAACGACACAATCCATGAAGACGGTAAGCTCCGCGCAATAAGAAAAGAATAGTCTAGGGGTGATACGTAATAGCATTAATACTGTTATATCTAGGCCTACTACAAGAAAAATGCAGTGATGTTCCAAGGATTGGCTTAAAAGGGCCTTATTATTGGAAGCTTATTTTTGTTCGCCTCGTTCTATTTTGCTTACTCGTAAAGAAAAATAGCCAAATATATTGGAACAAGAGAGGAACTTACTCAGGATAAGATTTGCCAATGTAGCTACCGTGCTGCAGTCCGTTTTTCCGAATGCTGATATGCACGAGAACCAACGAGACATTTCTGTTATTGTAGCCGATGTAATCTAATTAAAATGTTTGCATGAAGGTATTCTTCCGCATAACATTTCTTCTTAGCCTATCTCATATTGGTTATATTTATGTTATGGTATACCAGCGGCGTACGCAATGGAGGGGTTTGAGCTTAACTTTCCTCTGAGCAGGATACTATGGAAAATACTTACTATATTAAGGTATATACTAACAGGCCCGTAGCCAGCTCGAAAATGTAGGGGGGGCCCGGTGGAAGTTAGGGGGGGCCCGATCCAAAAATATTAGTTCATCCCATATTATAGTTCATTTGCTAACCTACCGTGAAAATTTTAGAGAGGGCCAGTAAAAATTTAGGGGGGCTCGGCCCCCCTAGACCCCCCTGGATACGGGCCTGTATACTAATACAAAGCGACGCTTATCGTGAAGTGGTACTGAGAGGATTGTGTATTTGGACACCCCTTGATTAAATTCTGCACACACCACTACACTATACTCATATTTGCATTTGATATCACTTAAGATATTGCTCAACAGAACAAATAGGCCGGTATACAGTAACTTCCATCTGTTCAAACACTATTAACATAGTTTTAAAAGATTTAATATATTTGGGTCACGAGCGTCAATAAGGATCAATAATGTTAGTAATAATTACTTAAATCTGGAAAAAACATCATTATTTTCTCTATAGTTAGAAGTTTTCTTTGAAGTTAATAATATCTGTTTTTCTTTTTTAAAAAATGTTTAGCAAACATTGATATTTATACCTTAAAGAATTAGGCCTATATGGAATGACCAAATAAATTATCTCTACTTACATAATAATCAATTCCAGAAGCTGCAGAAGGAGCAGCAGCTGCAACGATAGGAGCAGCAGCCGCAGTGACGGGAGCAGCGCCGAGAACTGGTGCTGCTCCAGCTGCTACTGGGGCAACTCCAGCAACGTAGCTGCCAGGTGCAGCTGCAAGTATTGAGCCGGCGCTACCAAGATAGCCACTGGCAACACCTCCTGCAGACGTTGCTGCAATCAGAGCAGCAAAAGTAACCAGCACCTGTAACCAAATAGTATGATTAAAGAAATAAGTAAAAACAACGGTAGTTCGGATTTTATTTACTAAACTTAAAGTATCCTACGCAAATTAACAAAAAAAATCCACCTTGCTACTATCTTACAAAGTCAAAGAGTGTAACAAAGATTATATTTATATACCAATCAATAGATCTCACTCAGATTAACAAAGTAATGTGGGTGAGTGTTGCCCAACAGACAAGAAGTAACTTTCTAAATGACTTAAAAAAAAAAAAAAAGATTCTCAGTTTGACCTGTATGTATGTTTATATGTTTGTATGTTTGAAGGTATGTATGTTTCTACGCGATTATCTCGAGAATCATTGGCCATATTTCAATGCTGTTTTCACTAACCTAACAAGCTATTCCCAGGGAAGGTTCATACATATAAAAAACTGAAAAAAACTAATAATTAATTAATAATTTTTTAAAAGTCATAACAAATTGTGCAATATCTAATGAGAAAAAATATATCCTAAAATATACTGCAACCCGAAATTCAGTCAAGTAAGACGGGTTGCATACAACCAAGTATTAAAAACACTAGCCAACCAGCTTTATTCGAATGACTGAAGCTGATGATGGGTGTTGAGTTCATTGGCGATGTAATGACTGTTTACATGCCGGTCTTGCTCCGCTTTTGCCTGGATATCATGCACTTTCTCTGTGATTAAACTGCGAGAAGCATCTTGGAAATCGAAATATTGAAACTGAGAGCAACTGTTTTGCTGACTTTTGTGTCTATATTTCCTGTTTAAAGTACCTAAATATCAGCAATATTATGGCCATTAATAGAGGATTATATCTGGTTTTAAGAGTCGGACGTTTGTTCGCAGCCATGTAAGTTCGTCACAGACGACGATGAAAGAGTGAGAGAGAGAAGAGGCAGAGAGTTTCAAAAGTGGTGACAGAAAGGGATACATTCACGTATGCAAGTTTAGAATTGAAGAAACAAATGATGGGACAGCTTCTATATTCTTAGGAAATTTGTGATTTTGTGAAGCATAATAAGAATCATAGGTTCTCAGCAAAATCTGTAAACATCACACCCGCAGTTGTCGAATTAACTTGGAGAACTTCTTCTTCTTCTTCTTCTTCTTCTTTTTTTTTTTTGAAGTGTCAAATGATTGTACAGTTAGAGAAAGATCTTTATATATAGAAATTTAAAAAAAAAATAGCTTTCGGAGACGTATTTTGAACCAAGAATCTTTCGGTTATGAAGCCACGACGTTAACTACTCACCCACGGAGAGATGGTTACCTACTAAACCATTTTTCTAAAGTCATTCCAAGCCAAACAAATTAGTGCCTCATAAAATTTATAATAGATAACTTTAGATAATAAGTTTTTCAGCTTGGCATGACTTTAAAATTGTTTTTTATAGCTGCCAGTAACAAATTACTTTTAGCTTTCAAGCGCTTTATTATTATTATTATTATTATTATTATTATTATTATTATTATTATTATTATTATTATTATTATTATTATTATTATTATTATTATTATTATTATTATTATTATTATCGATTTTATTATTTTTTGCCTATTCGTACCATTTTAAAAGTTAGTTCATAAGCACCCCGGACAAAAAATTACGAAGTTGGAGCATTCGCTAGACCATGAGACAATAGGCCTGATATAGCAATATGCCTGTCGATACCGCAAATTAGGGTCTTGTATGATATTGTTGACACTGTCACGCTAGTACGATGTGTATACTGATGCGATATGCTTTCATTGCAGAGTGAACCATGGGCCGAAGGAAGGATGTGACCGAGTGGCAAAAAGGAGCCATTGTGTTTGGGCGTGCACATAGACATTCCCTGCAGGAGGTGGCTCAGTTTGTTTTCGTGTCCGAGTCCACGGTGAGTGCTGTCCATGCACAGTGGATGGCGTCGGGCAGCAAGCAATCCTCTCGGAGCAACTGTGGCCGAAAACCAATCATGGCCGAGCGCGACCGTCGACGTCTGGGGAGATTCGCGACCCCTCAACGGTTTCAAACCCGACAGGAACTGCTGCAGATGTACAATGCAGGACCTAGTCGTCCAGTGTTTCCGCGAACGCTGCCGCGAGAACTGCATGGTGTAGGCATATTCAGTCGCGTTGCCCGGATACGCCCCAGGCTGACTGTTACACAGAAGAAAAAGCACCTGGTATGGACGAAACAACACCGCCACTGGACTACTGAACAGTGGCGACCCATCATCTGGTCCGACGAGTCCCGGTTCTACCTCTATTCCAATGACGGCCGGGCCAGTGTGATGCGGCGGACCGGAGAAGCCTATAAAGCAGTGTGTGTGCAACGGGCTTGGGGTGGGGGCTGGTTGTGTCATGTTTTGGGGATGTATTTCCAGTGCTGCTGTGGGCCCCGTGACAGCTGCAGATTACGTGACTATTCTGGATAATGAGGTGGTACCATTCGTCCAGTTTCTGCAAGATGGCCTCATCCCCGAGCTGCAAATCCAAGATGACAACTGCACCGTTCACCGAGCCAGGATTGTGTAGGATTGGTTTGCTAAGAATCAGGTGGACATCCCACATCTTTCCTAGCCCGCAAATGAACCTGATCTCAACGTGATCGAGAAAATTTGGGACATGTTGGAACGAGCAGTGAAGAAGAGACAGCGACTTCCCCCCACGTTGGCCGCTCTAAGTGCCCAATTGTTCCAGGAATGGACCAAACTGGACGTGAATGTCTTCCGATCCCACATTGACAGTATGCCAAACAAAATCAAAGATGTTATCCGAGCCAGTGGGGATGTAACACTATATTGACCAATAAAGTACGTACTTCGTAATTTTCTGTACTGGGTGCTTATTAAAAAAAAAAAACTTTTTATTAAATTCGAGACGAGATTAAAAACATGTCCATTCTCGTCTCGTTTTCGAGACGAGACAAAAAATTTTAAGAGTCTCGTGAGCTATACTAGTTCACTCGAGTCTTAGATCTCATACATTGTTAGGTGTTACATGACGCATAGTACAATAATTATAAATTGATAAAGTAATTGTACGAATATAATGAGGAGCATTTATTAACGTTTAAAAGATACGCAGGCCATTACACAATATAATACCATAATAAATTTGTTTTAAATGTTGTTATTTCATACCCTTCGTGGATCTCTTGTGGCGCGGAAGGATTTTCATAACTTCTAGATGAAACTAAGAAACAAATGAAACGAGACGACAAAGAATTCTTCGAAAATCGAGACGAGACGAGATTTCTAGATAATTTACGAGCTGAGCCAAGAAGTTTTTATTTCTTGTCTCGTTTCGTGCTGTGGGCAAAACTAGTAGAACCACTCATGCGTACTTTGCCAGAAAATCGAAAATAAACAGGATTTTTTAAAAAGAAAAAAGCGTAGGTAAGGAATTGCCGCTATATGATTACTATGCCATCGAAACTGATCCAAAGTATACCCTCATCAAAATTCTCGTTATGACACGAGCCTCACAAAATCACATACTGTTGGTAATGAGATATTGCTCATAATTATGATTAACTGTTAAACTTTGACTTCTCTTTAACTACAATATTTTGTAAAGGTAGGACATATTGGAATCGATACTCATATTCAGATAAACAAAATGACATGCTTCGGGCTAAATTCTCATTGCTGTTGTTGAGAAAATCGACATAAACTTATTTTATGGCGTTAGAATGTATGTTGCTCTTTTCCGATACTAATAGACATTTTTTTAAATTCTGCTGAAAGGTCTGTTTAGATATTTATTTATATATTGTATATATAAATTTAAAAGCTCTGTTAAATAGATCTTATCTATTATTGTACGTATTCTTTTAACAGTAATGCACACACTATTTCTATAAATATTCTATGTTCTGTAGACGTTCAATTGTTTCATTGAATTCCGCTTCAATAAACTCTAGTTTATAAACGAAAGCACTTATGAAAAATACTCGATATGGATCAGGAAAATTGCAAGAAATCTGCCAAGACAGAAGTTGTATTCTTACCAGAACGGTGGCATTGAAAGTTAGTTTCCCCATGCTTCAAAGAAGTGTTCTAAATATAAACTGCTCTACCTCAAGTGCCTTATTTGTTGGGTCATTTGCATATAATTTTCTGTTCAATATTCGACACAAATTTTTGTTACGTGAATATTGAGACTAATAATGGCAAAGAAAAATAAAAATGCAGAAAAAAGTTTGGATAGGAACATGGAACGTTTCTACAATGCTAAGGGGAAACAAAAGAATCTCGAGAAGATAAAAAAAAAAATAGATTTGATAAAATGATACATGTGATATTCGGTGAGAAGGTAACGGAGAATCACGCAACGAAAAATACCGTCTACATGTTTCATTCAGATCATGATAAAAGCAGTTGAAGTAATATGGAAGTGTTTTTGAGTAGGAGACTGGAAAAGAAAATAATACAAGTAAAATTTGTGGGTAATAAAGTAATGATAGTAAGAATGAAGAAAAAAAGAAAGAAGTGTTTAATGTTGATACTACTTGACAAATAAACTAACGAGAAAATAGAAGAAATCACAGATAAAGAGAAAAGGGATAAATGTGTAATTGCGATAGATTATTTTAAGGCTGTTGTGATGAAGAAAATGAAGATAAATACAGTAAGTAAACGTGGTTTATGGAAAATAAATGGGAAAGGAGGAGATTGATCAACTTCTGCCGATAAATCTCTATGATGATAGGAAATATGTGGTTTAATCAACCCTTAAGAAGTTTACCTGGTAATCTCCAGTCCACATATAATGATACAAAATAGCTTTGACATAATTTGAAGACGGCGAAGTTTCTAGACACGATATATTATTTCAGGTCATACACTTGTACTGGCTGAAGTTAATATTCAACTGAAAAAAGTACCTGTTAATACAGTAGGAAAAAAAAATTGGATCTGAAAAAGTTGAAAGATGTGAAATGAGAACTAAATTAGCTATATATTCAAAGATAGCTACTTGAGTTCAGAAAAAATTGAACCAGAAATTAATGGATTGTACAAACATTTGCACATTTATGTGTACATGAAGCTGCAGAAGGGCCAGAAAGTCATTCGTTACAGACGAAATATTGGTAAAAATAAGAGAAAGAAAAATTATAAAGTTTTACTTGAATAGAAAGAGGAGTATATAAAAGGCTCAACAACGAACTGCCAAAGAAAATCAACTAACATTATCGTAGGATAGACATAAACGTCAAAGGTAGAACAGCTAGAAAGAATGGAGAGATTATAGCAAAAATACCCAGGCAAGTTAAGTCAATGAAAATAGAAAAGAAACTATGAAGGATAACTATTGACACTAGAAATTAAGAATTTATAGACTATAAGCAAGAGTGAGATGTTAATTTGTGCAAATGAAGTGATATATTGAAGAATTTATCAGCACAAGAATAGTGTTATTTAAGAATATAAGGAATTACAGTAAGAAGGAAATATTTCGAAATTTGTAATGAAATATTTGTACAAGAAGAATGGTCTGAAGAATTCTTAGAGACAATAATGATTGCATTGGCTAAGAAAAGGAATGTAACAACATTGCCTTGAAAAATGGATAGTTTCTTAGTCACTTTTGCTTTCATTATTTGATTTTTGAATTTTTTTTTTTTTATTTTTTTACTTTTTGCAATCGTACAACAGCTGTTTTCATACAATAACTGAATTAGAGTGAGACATGTTGTCGGTACTGTGTTGAAGTAACTGAACAGCAATTTTGACTATTTTGGTTCAAGTGTATGTTGGGCGTTGGACTCTACATTCTACACTTATCATCTTCGAACAGTGTGTCTCGACGGAGCCACTGGCGTGCCGCAAAAAAGTTCATGCTTTATAGACAAGGTTATTATCGATATCTTTCAAGACGATAATAATAACTATTTTTCTTAAGTTGATAGTCAGGCAGTTGCAGTTCCGTAGGTCAGGCTTTCCCAATCGGATATCACGTATCTCTATGGGATGTGTAGCAAAGTTTTAGAATTTAAAGTAAATTTTATGTAATCTACAATCCCTATAAATCTAAATTTTATGACATATTTTATTTTTAGCTTTAAATCTCTAATAATAAAATAAAATCAATTTTGAGACAGGCTGCACCAGTAAATAGCAGCTAAATACTCAATTCAACTTACCGATACTCAAATAATACTAGATAATTTCTTATATATTATGTTATCATAATTTATATTGCCATTATGATTTAAATACTTTTGTATTATAATAAAAAATCTAATAAGTGTGACGCGATGTGTGAGCATTGTATAAAGTGTGGCATCAGTCAAATAAAGGCGATAATCTTTGCCGTAGATAATGTTTCTTTATGATCAAAAATACTAAGTAACTTGGCTTAGCTATGCAAAAAATAAATAAATAAATAAATAAATAAATAATAAATAAAAATAAAAAATAAAAGGTATAATTTTAAATTGCACAGATCCAATTCTAAAAACTGAAAAAGATTAAAAAACGTTGCTGTACTCTGTGAAAGAGTGTTGTGAATTTGATCTTCAAGTACGTCACAATTATCTTAATATATGCAACTTCGTTTCTTTCAAATGAGCTTTTTCTGGAAACATGAACTTTGCTTTCCTTCTTTATTTTCAGATTTGTTTACAAACGAAATAAGTTTTTGTCTCATCAAGACTTAGCATATTTCGTATCAAATTCCTTAATTCAAAGTTTCGTCTTATTAGCATTCCATTGTTTTTAATTTTACTTTCAGTATTTAATTATTTTTTAATGAAGTTATATAAGACTTATGTTTTATAAACGAAACAAAACGTGTTTTATGATCTAAACATTTAATTTTATTAGTAGCATGACTATATTTTCAACTTGTGTTGCCAAACGATTGGATTATCTAACAAAATGTTGAAGTTAAGCATAAAAGTAAAGAAATTTCTTGTCTAAGCGAATGTGTATGTACTTACCATAAACCTGTTCATGATAGCTAGTGTATCTCCAACTACTGTCGAGAATAATTGAAATAAGCCTTTTATACGTAGGGAAAACTATGTGAAAGTAACTATTTATTAGTATGTGACTTCCTTTATGATAGAAAAAAATACTTCCTATTTTAATATTCTGTCTGTCGGTTTGGTTTTGAATTATTAGTCCAAATAACGTGAATAATAGTTAATGATATTCATGAATCCTTTGTCCATCCGGTCCTACGTCGCATGTTTGTTTGTTTACACGGAAAAAATAATTAAAAATTCTATTTAATATATTTTATTACACATGCAAGTACGTGCATAGGATACTCACATTTTAAAAACTATTACATCAGTATTGTATTATATTACCATGTTTTTGTGCACAATGTCATTGAATACTGTAAAAATACCATTTAGATTGTGTGGAAAGCTTGATCTTTTTAGTTCTACTAAATAGTGAATTAAAGAGCATGAGATAACGTTTCTTCTATTAAAAAAATGGTTTCCTTAGTTTAAAATTTAATGCTTAATATTGCATCTGCATATTTTCTTCAATACTCACTCGTAGTTATCCTTAATGCTTGTATGTTTTAATAAATTGTACTAAAATTATTCATATTATTTTTCCATCTCACCATCATCATCATCATCATCAAGTATTCTGCAATTATAGGAAGGTCACTTGCTGCAACTGAGAAGCTTCCATGTTCCACGATCTTTCATTAAACTCTTTATCTTCACCTACGAATTCTCTGTTTTGTTATCGTCCATTAATTGTAGTCTCCTTCGCCCTTTCCCTCTCTTTCTTGCCACAATACCTAGCACGTCCCTCATGATACAGTTCCTTCTTAGCCAATGTCCCAACCAGTTTCTCTTCCTCTTCTTAATAACATCTAAAATTGTTCTTCATCCCCCCCCCATTTTTAACACCCTCTAGTTCGTTTTCCGCTCGATCCAGCTAATTCTTTCCATTCTTCTCCAAACTCACATTTCGAAAACTTACAGTCATTTTTCACCATTTTTGCGTAATGTCTATGTTTCTGACCCATACACCACAATACTCCATACGAAGCATTTTATGAGGCTTTTTCTCAACACTTTATTCAAGGTCCCATAAAATAGTCTTTTCTTTCCTGTAAAAGCATCTTTCGCTATTCCTATACTTGCTTTTATTTCACTGTTTATTAGAATAATTATTTTGTTGTAATGTACCAATATTTTGTTGTAAGAAATATTAGAATACTACGTTACACGATTATTCACATCTATAATTATTTGATTTTGATAATAGACTAGTAGGTAAGTACTTTACTGCTTTTATCTTGCACCAGGCACACTTTGATTCATTAATGGAAGTGCATATGCTTCTGCTCTCGCGTTAAGTTCTAGGTCTATGCCTCTATACTCTTGGTGTTCGAATGGACGTTAATTTGGAAATGAAAAAGTTATTGTGTGCTTCAGAAGAAAAGTAATAATGTTTGTATTAAATCTGTACAATTATTTACATTTGTTCATATAATTCTTTTGCTATATATACTAGTTCATTACATGTATGTTACATTAAAGGACCTCGCACTTTTCTTATGGAAAGTGGCTTTCGGCTAATGTTGTTGAAACTTCGCTGGTTGATAATTCTTAACATGTGGATCGAAAGTCTCAATAGGCACAAAGACCGAAATCCACTCCTTCTCCCCAAAAAACCGCATCCAAGTAGCTGGGGGGGATTGAACTGATTTCAGCATGTAAAACAATTTGTTGGTTTAATCAACTCAACAAGAACCCCAAACAACCACATGTTCGACTATCAAACTACCCCACTTGACACCGCCCTTTGCCCCCACATATCCCCCCCTCGCGAATTACCTTACGGATGTTCCATATTACTGAAGTGTATAGTTGCGCGTATGTATTGAAATACCTACAGTTTTGGTCTCACCGACGATATAATGGGTTTCACGTATCGCTGATTACGAATCTGAGGTGAGAGTTCTAGAATTCAAGATGGATGATCAATATGGCGGATCAAAAACACGAAACTCCTGAATGTAGCCACAAATAGCTGTTTACTAGGTTATTTTGGGCCGTTGGTTACGAATCTGAGGTCAAAATTCTTGAATTCAATATTGCAGATCCAATATGGTGGATAAAAACGTCGAAGCCACAAATCGTAGTAGACTAGAGTGTTTTTAGATCGCTGTTTAAGTACGCAACATTCCTTGATACTTCAGCCACCATATAGAATTATTCTGCACCCTTGCCCTTTACCAAAACCCACCACAGATATCTTAATGCTGAACGGTATTAAAATAATTCATCAATTATCTGTTCATTATTTTAATCATTTCGGCTTGCAGCATCTAATGTGGTACTTAGCAATGAGTCATCGGGATATCTAATATTCTGTAAATGTCGTGCATGGCCTAAATACCACAAGACACTTCCAACGTGCGCACATGTACCTAATGTACGAGTACGCTTTGACATGAACAGTAGTAACCTTGAATAACATTTTGATCATAATCCTGGTCATTGTGTTAGTAGACAGAGGATACCGCGATACAATTCCTTTACTGGAATATTTAGGAATTGATCATAGAATGTCCGCACTCGTACTACCACGTGAAAGACAACTATCAACAGAAGATGCGAATACTTCTCGAGTAGTTACTAAAAGTCGATGGATAGTCGAGGCAAGAAACGGGCATCTAAGATCTGTTTTTAAGTTTCTAGCACAAACGTTGAATCTGCAACCACGAAAGAAACGGAATAGTTTCTATCGCATAGCTGGAGCTATTTTGAACATATACCATCCCGTTATTTTCATGCAAGATGCAACCATTGAATTAGCTAGAGAAATGAGAAATAGGTCAATCATGCCGAACGTTGTTAAAGCAAGAGTGGAGGTAGATAATCTTATTAGAAGGAACGGTCAATGGGTACCGCTGAATGATCAAGGCCTAATTGATTTTCCTGTACTTAACTTAAACTACTTACGAGATTTTACTGTAGGCACATATCAAGTAGATCTCTCATCCTCTTACGTCCAAGATAACCTAATACGAGATAACGATGAGCAATTCCAGCTTGACGAAAACGTAACTGAACCGGGATTCCTGCGCATACGTCTCTACTCTAGGTTCCGCAATCCAACTAAGCATCAAGTTTTCATAGCATATGTAGCCAATGATGAAGATGACCAGGATTATGATCAAAATGTTATTCAAGGTTACTACTGTACATGTCAAAGCGTGCTCATACATTAGGTACATGTGCGCACGTTGGAAGTGTCTTGTGGTATTTAGGCCATGCACGACATTTACAGAATATTAGATATCCCGATGACTCATTGCTAAGTACCACATTAGATGCTGCAAACCGAAATGATTAAAATAATGAACAGATAATTGAATTATTTTAACACCGTTCAGCATTAAGATATCTGTGGTGGGTTTTGGTAAAGGGCAAAGGTGCAGAATAATTCTACGTGGTGGCTGAAGTATCAAGGAATGTTGCGCACTTAAACAGCGATCTAAAAACACTCTAGTCTACTACGATTTGTGGCTTCGACGTTTTTATCCACCATATTGGATCTGCAATCTTG
The DNA here is from genome assembly GCF_964235325.1 of Thermobia domestica. Lineage (NCBI taxonomy): Eukaryota > Metazoa > Arthropoda > Insecta > Zygentoma > Lepismatidae > Thermobia > Thermobia domestica. Next base: position 85,857,787 of record NC_137462.1, read on the forward strand.
AATTCAAGAATTTTGACCTCAGATTCGTAACCAACGACCCAAAATAACCTAGTAAACAGCTATTTGTGGCTACATTCAGGAGTTTCGTGTTTTTGATCCGCCATATTGATCATCCATCTTGAATTCTAGAACTCTCACTTCAGATTCGTAATCAGCGATACGTGAAACCCATTATATCGTCGGTGAGACCAAAACTGTAGGTATTTCAACACATACGTGCATCTATAAACTACAGTAATATGAAACATCCGTAAGGTAATTCGGGGGGGGGGGATATGTGGGGGGCAAAGGGCAGTGTCAAGTGGGGTAGTTTGATAGTCTAACATGTGGTTTGGGGTCCTTGTTGAGTTGATTAAACCAACAAATTGTTTTACATGCTGAAATCAGTTCAATCCCCCCCAGCTACTTGTAGGCGGTTTTTTGGGGGGAAGGAGTGGATTTCGGTCTTTGTGCCCATTGAGACTTTTGATCCACATGTTAAGAACTATCAACCAGCGAAGTTTCAACAACATTAGCCGAAAGCCACTTTCCATAAGAAAAGTGCGAGGTCCTTTCTGACGATAGTAAATGTGCCACAAAATTATATATAATAGATGTATACATAATAGGAGCAGAGAAATAAAGTTTATAAGTTATCACCCATAAATTCTTTAACAATGTAATAAACTTGACTTAATAGAAACGTTCCAACCTTTCTTTTAAAGCAGTGGTTTTAAACCTTTTCTATGCTCGCAATCGGTAAAAGATGGGAACAAATGTTGGAGACCGGAAAAATAGGAACCACTACACTCCATTTATAATTCTAGCATTTATTATTAAAATAATGAAATGCAAAAATTACAAATTTTAGAACCGCAAATACATTTTTACTTTACGGTTAGAAATTTTACAAACACACGAGTTATTTTCGTTGAAAAGTCTTTTTTTTTTTTTTTTTTTTTTTTTTTGTGGACTTAATATAATATTTGATGAAGATTATTTGCCAAAGTCTTTCGAATCGGGAATCCAATGTTGAAACTGTAAGATGGAGAAGAACATGAACTCTAGCCCAAAAGTTTGTCTTAATTGCACATACAGAAGAATAAGTCGTTTCACATAAATACATAGTTTAGAAACAATTTTAAAGCTTTCCAGCTGGAATTAGGATATTCTCTGCTCACAGATAAACAAAACTGATTAAATTACTTTTCTCGTTTATTTGTTTGTTCTGAAGTTTAGAGTTACATTAGAGAAAGCTTTATGGGTTGACGTTGCACCGTATCCTAGGCCAAAGCTGATCACCCGCTAAAGCGGACCAGCACTTGTCTGCTGACCACCTATTGAAAACCACTACTTTAAAACACACAATATTTTTCTTATTCATAATATCATCAGAAGATGATCATAAATATTAATTCTCATACTTCTAGATCTTTGTACACAAAGTGCGTCGGCTATAAGAAAGCTTTTAATTGTTGTGTTAAAGTTACTGTTTCATTCTTCGTGTGTGTAGCAATTTCTACTAGAATGAAGATGATGGAACAGAGAGAATTCTGTATACAGACTGTCAATGAGTTACGTAAATTCGACATAAGTTACGTAAATTTATACTTACGCAAGAAATGTCCGATGCTGTATATGAAGTATTGGACATCGATGATTCGGTAATTAGGTAATTAACTATAGGTAATTAGGTAACTATAGGTATAGATGTTAGGTAATAGTCATCGAAACATTAATTTAATTTCTGATGAAAAATTGAGTTTTAAATTTTATAGACTTTTAATTTCACAATGAAATAAGAACAATAAAATGCCGAAACAATACAAACATTCCAAAATAAGCAATATATATATATATATATATATATATATATATATATATATATATATATATATATATATATATATCAAGGGCTTGGGGCAACAAGTGGACAAGCCACAATATACAAATTTTACAGTATAGTGATTTTCAAGTTTTAAAAAATTCCATAATTCTTGTTATTGATTCTATATGTGCCACTATTTGTTATTTTACGCATGAATATATCATGAATACGTTACTGCAAGTTAAAGTCTGATTTACCAATAAATTTTTGTAAAAATCGCTATTTTGGGGCAGAAAATGTTAACATTTGTGGCTTGTCACTTTCTTGCTTAGAGATAATACATGAAATCAAAGTTTTGGGGCAAGACTATGACAAGCTTCATGAAATAAATTTTCAAAACCATTTTTTTTCTGGACGAAAAATATTTATTTGGGCAGTTTTGTAACACTAAAACCAAACATTGAATTAACTATATACATTCAAAACAATTACACAATGTTTTTTCTTTGCTACACTTATAGTTAAATTTACTTTTTTCATGTTTGTATAACATTAGAGACAAACTCAATTTTGCCTGCCCTATAGATAGTAAATAACTTCCACATTGCTCTCATCATCATCATCATTTGGCATAAGCGTTTGGAAGTAGATGCTGTAGATGGGAGGAATGAATAGTAAGAGACTTGTTACATCTTCAAGTTTCTTCTTATTTATCCTTAGTGGCGCATTGTCTTTTGGTATCAGTTTATCCAATGAAATTGAAAGTGGTCGACCAACTCTGAGGAATTGCACCTCTTTGTGCTCTTCGTTAACTGCATGCTTGATGAAAAAGTTGCAAAGATAATCAGCATTAAATTTGAATACAAATGCTGCTGAGAAATCAACTTGGCGTCCACACTTCGTTTTCTTTTGTCTTCGTCACATTTTGTAATAATGCTTCAACATTTAATATGTCCTGTTGAGTCATTCGTGTTACGTGAAAAGGGTTCTTTTTATTAGCTTTGGAAATTATGTCCATCCACATACTAGGATTATAAATTTGCTGGTGTTTCCGCTGAAAGTTCTCAATAACAGCAAAGTCTCTCAGATGGTAGAATGGTGTGTCCTGATATTAGAAAGTAATGAGTTATTTGCTTGAAGTGTCTCTCCCTAATAAGATGGAACCAAAGAGCCATCATAGTCCAGTTATTATTCTGGCCTGGACAATTATCCCTGTTAACAAGCTCCACCCCTTCGGGCTTCGTGGCTATAAATTTTATGAGAGCACTTGTAACGTGCCCGTTACAAGTCACAGGAAAAAAAAAATATAAAAAATAAAAATGTAAATCTTCGATAAGGAAAATGGTAAAATTACTATTAATGTATTTAATGTTATGTGTTACAGAAGGAGACATAAGCTTATATAAAAGAAGTATCATCTTCGGATTTTTTTAAAAAATTAAGAGAGAAAGAATTGAATGTAAAAATAACGCTTGTGAGAAGATTTCCTTTGCCTTTCGTAACCAAGAAATATCAAGGTCTTGGCTTATGCGCTGGTCGTCGACTGCGCATGGTCACAGCTTTGCGGCCGCAAGCAGCTGGCCTCGGCTAGCTGACTTGGGCTGTGCTTTGCGAACGGGTAACATCTGGAAGGATAAGTTGTTCGAATGGATTACGGATCTAAATGGACGTTTCGTGTTGGTTCACGTTTCTTGTATTGAAGTCTTCGTTTGTAGAAGAGTGGGTTATTAAAAGAAATAAGAATATCCATTACAAGTGAGGATTATGAATATAGTGATATTACATTTGTTGCGATATTTCGTGTATTTGCGTATTTTTGCAAAATTAGTGAAATTAGTGTTGCTTGGAAATTCGATAAAAGTGTCGGAAGGAAGGCTTGGTTTAGTTCTCTCTGCTTCTATTAGCAAGCAAATTGCAGAAAGGTGCATGAGTAATACTCGGAATTACCTAATTATAATTTTTTCTGCATTTTTTCTCGATTTCGTGAATGTGGGAAATTGTGGATCTACGTCCCATTTTCTCATTTGAGTTTCTTATTGAATTGAGATAATTTAAAGTGAATCCTGAGCATAACCTCACGTTACAGTGGAATATTCTTGTTTTGATAAGAGAGTCCGAGACGATTGAGGGCAGAGAAACTACAGAAAGTTGAGGTAAAAACGTGGATTTTCAGAGGTGAGTTAATTTTCAATTTTTCTATTAGATTGTCTGTCTACGTCCTTTCTGTGTACTCTGTGGGTCGTCTTGTTAGATTCCATTTGGTTAGATTTTCAGCGGAATATAAAATTATCGCGAATAAGCTCGGCAAATCCAGGGGAACAAAGGTGGAGGGATTGTACCCGAAACCTTTGAAGTGTGCTATTTACCCTATGTTAGTTACAGGTCTGAATTTCATGTTTTGATTCAAATAGTAAAATCCGAAAGGCTTATTAATGCTGTTTTTGAATGCTGAAGAATTGATAGTAAAATTTAATTCTCTTTTTCTAGAAAGTAAAACTTCGTTTGACTTGTTCGTGCTGTTTGAAGAATGTTTGACCGGTTTATGTTTGATATGTTTCGATGTTGCAACTCATTCAATTGAGTATAGTAAAGTTGTTTGCGGTTGTTTTTCATCGGGAAATTTCCATTTTCAAACTAAATTGCGACAAATTAATAAAAATAATTTCTTTTTATGATAAGTATTTATGTAAGATTTTTCTTCGGTTTGAAAGAAAGGGAAATCTTCACTAGATTAAAGGTACGAATTTATTTCTTATTTTTAAAGAAAGGAATATATTAGTACTAGACGAGAGAGGTCCTAGACTGACCTTGAGTGTTCATATTAGAGTTAAGTGTGAGAGGTCCTTGACTGGCCTCGAATATTTGCGTCAAACTTTAGAGGTTCCTGACTTGACTGGAGAATTTGCTTTATTATTCAATTTTGAAGATTTACAATTCAGCGAACAATTCTTTGGAATTATATTAATTTTTTTTCTCAAACTGAGAAATAAAATAATTATTGAATCCAGATTTTGACTTGGCAGCGAGAAGATAAATTAATTATTGTAATTTATTTGTAATAAACATTTATTCCTGAATTGGTTGTGTTGTTATTTGTTTATATATATATATTTACTGTTAATTTATGAACTATTACTCCTCTGGATTTCCGAATTGAAATAACAGCCTGAGCTTTCCGGATGCTTGCTCGTGTAAAGCCCCTTCTGAGGCCAGGCTGGATTGGTTTTTCCCACCTTGTCCGCTAGGCTACGAATGGGGGCGTTACACACTGCACATTTCATTAGAGACTCTGCGACCAGTTTCTTCGCTCCACACGAACATGTAACCTTTCCCGTTCGTACAATCATAAATATTGAAATTGAATAGCCAAAGTTTCCGACAGTAAAAGGCAATATTGGTAGTGAGTTTTGGGACTGGTAAGGCCTGTTGAAAGTCCATGCTAATCACGAGTTTCTTATTATCTTTGCTCAGAGTTTCCCTTTCTAGAATGTCCTGCATGGCTTCAGCTCGCCTCTGGTGCAACTTCAGATCATTTTCGATAGTTTTTACTTTATTTTCTTTGCCTTCTGATCTTAAAGCAGCTATTTTGACCTTCGACATATCACATACTTTGCAAGTATCTGACTTAGGCAATTTAAAACTAATATTATATTCGGTGCAAAAAATTCTACGATATGCATCTTGACTGACTGGATTCTGAATGCTCTTTTCCGCGCACCATGCTAAGTAAAAATCTTCGTACAACCAAGAAATTGATAAACCACAGTCAAAAAATAATTTTTCCTGATTATCCCATCTGCTGTAATGGCTCTGGTACTTTTGTATGCTGTTTACGTGATCCCTAATAGACAGAAGTCGATTTCCGTCTTTTCTGTTTGGCCTGTTCTTATGCTTGCCTCTGCTATCCGCTTTGGGTGTTGTAACTCCATTTGCAACTTGAGAGACAATAGAATTTATTCTTACTTTTGAATTATGCAATCCATGAACACTCAAAAACTCACTTTTGCAAATTTTGATTTCTACACCACTTACTTTAACTGTGTATTCGGCTGTAAATTTTCCTGAAGAAATATGTTTTTTAGTTTTTTAGGATATGATCTCTTCTTAGGGTTTACTTTAATGCAACCAAATAAGTAAGCATTTTGTATGTCATAGGAACCAAGATCCCAAAATCCATTAAAAATGTCTACCTCTTTACCTAACAGTTTAGAGCTGCACAATTTTTTTGCAGGAACATGGGGGACCAAGAACTCGGCTAGAGATCAAGAACTCTTATTTTTGGATCAAGGCTGCTAAGCACATACTCCTTATCTTTGTATAATATACTAATTACACATATACACATTTTATGTTCTGGCTTCTTTCCCCTACTTCTGATGCGAAAAAATGGAATTTACTCTGTTGCATTTACAAGACTTATGGTGATACGATAAACATGTTCCGACCTGTGACAATTCTGGTTCCAAATAAATGGCAAAGTGGGGGCTGTATTGAAGGCTTTAAATAATATTTCATTCATATCATGCAGCAGAGGAACGTCATCTTGAGTGATTAGGAATCAGAACACTAGTACCACTTCCTGATTCAAGAGGAGTGCCTAGAATAAGGAAAAACTTTGCTATGTGATTTGCATTTTTTTTAATTGTTTAATGCGAGTATTTAGAAGTACAAGGAGTGATGAGTAGAAGAAATTTTTTCTTTACTTCAGACATTCCACTTTTCTTAACCAAATGATTCACTAGCCCAGTAAACTTAAAAGAAAATGAACACGTCGTCGATCTCTGTAGCTATCATAGCAACATTATAATATAAGCCACAAGCAAAATAAAACTCAAAAAGTTTCGATATAATACTATGATATGCCACAATTTATAATATGATTTAATTACCTGGCTCGATGTTGATGCATTGTCTGCGGACGGTTCGTAATCTGAGTCTTGATTTGTTATGTCATCAAACACGTTCAAATCTCCACCATTTTTGTTCTCCAAATCATCATAATTGAACAATTTTCTTCTGCTCGCAGCATTACCTCAGCTGCAGGACGCCATCTTTCTCTGTGGCATGTCATTGTTTTTATCAAAAAAGAAATAAAAACCTTTTGGGCAACAACGTGACTGTCACGATAGTGCTGCCATCGTGTCGGAATCTGACGAAATATATTTTTAAAAATGTAGATATACTTACAATACACCATTTAAACAAATAAAATGATTTTCACAAAAGTGTGGCTTGTCCACTTGTTGCCCCGAGCCCTTGATATATATATATATATATATATATATATATATATATATATATATATATATATATATATATATAAAAGAGAACGTACAATTTTTTGTCCGCTCATCACGCTAATACGGCTGAACCAATTTCTTTCATTTTTGGGGGGTTATTAGGATTTGGACCCTAGATGGTTTTTATCATATCACTTTAATTTTTAATTACCAGTGTCTTGAGATAATTGACCATTCAAGTGTCCATAACGTACAAATCCTTTGTTATTAGTTCATCATAGGTAAAAATAAACGTATTTATATGCAACCCGCATGACCGTGTCACTCGGCGGGTTAACATAAATGACAGGCGATATACAGCGGAAAATAGCTTGAATCTTCTGTTTAAAATTTTTTAATTGATTTGCTTATTTTTACAGACACTTTTACAATATGCCAGCATCGGGATGACCGCAGCGAAGCGGGGCGGGTTAACATAAATGACAGGCGATATAATGTTAAGATTTACTGCAATCTTCTATGGTTTTTATCATATCACTTGAAAGCGAAAAAGTAAAAATTATCTAAGTAACAAAGTTTATTGCGTTCCGGGGTGACCGCAGCGAAGCGGGGTGAACGCTGCTAGTATATATATATATAAAAGAGAACGTACAAAAATTTGTCCGCTCATCACGCTAATACGGCTGAACCAATTTCTTTCATTTTTGGGGGGTTATTAGGATTTGGACCCTAGATGGTTTTTATCATATCACTTTAATTTTTAATTACCAGTGTCTTGAGATAATTGACCATTCAAGTGTCCATAACGTACAAATCCTTTGTTATTAGTTCATCATAGGTAAAAATAAACGTATTTATATGCAACCCGCATGACCGTGTCACTCGGCGGGTTAACATAAATGACAGGCGATATACAGCGGAAAATAGCTTGAATCTTCTGTTTAAAATTTTTTAATTGATTTGCTTATTTTTACAGACACTTTTACAATATGCCAGCACCGGGATGACCGCAGCGAAGCGGGGCGGGTTAACATAAATGACAGGCGATATAATGTTAAGATTTACTGCAATCTTCTATGGTTTTTATCATATCACTTGAAAGCGAAAAAGTAAAAATTATCTAAGTAACAAAGTTTATTGCGTTCCGGGGTGACCGCAGCGAAGCGGGGTGAACGCTGCTAGTATATATATATATATATATATATATATATATATATATATATATATATATATATTAAAAAAATAAAGATGGGTTCGTCTAACATAACCTCAAATGACATTTTAGAAGTCAATTCTTAACATGACCTTTTGAGGGCTAAGAAAAATATTCATATTAGCCCACAATTCTGTGACTGCTGGTGAATACAACTCATTGACGCGAGGAAATTCGTCGGTATTCTAAGATTATCTTACCACATTCTAAAGCAAGTAAATCCCCAAATTACTTTTACAAAAGTGAAGATTTAGCTTTCTCGCATCTAAGGTCAATAAATTTATTCCATTTCATATAAATTGTTAGTTAATCAAAAGAATGAAACGGAGAGAAACTATATGCTATTACCTAAAGCGGGAAATTCTGGATAATATTTTAATGATTTTGGTAGAGTCAATAATGGACCGAGATTTATCCCCTTCACCAATTTATTATAAAATTTGATAAATACAAAAACGTCTTTGATTACAAAGAGTACAATACTGTTTTCTCGTTAATGTCCAAGTAGAGGAGAATAGGTGTTTTGCACGGTGCCCCTTCTTTCAAGGCAGTCTTCAAGGCACGTGCCGGTTCGGTGAGTCTGGAAGGATAGCCCCCTCAGCTCGAGGCTTGGTTGTAGAAAGGACCCCTAGTCCAGTGCGACCTCGAGAAGGATAGAGGATCCTTGCAAACCGACACGAAAGACACCGAGGAACACCGAAACAAGACGGACCCCACGGAAGGACCCGAAGAGGACAAATAAAAGGAGGACCACCGAGGGACCCATCATCAGTCATACAACTGATCGAATCACCTACACCGCCCTGAGGTCACACTGGACTAGGGGTACACCTTTCCTTGTTTGTTGTTTCCTCTCTTACTTTTTTGAAAAAAAAAATCTTTTACTTATAATGGAACAAGTCTGGGTAGGAGTTTTCCCGGCTTCCTTTTTCATTTTCTCTAAGAGGATATTCCTCGTGATTGGGGCTGGGTCAATAAACATATACACTCCTAATAACTTGTCTTTCCATCCATTCCGCCAACGAAGATACCGCGCCAGTACACAAACACACACAGACACACCTACACACACACAGACACACCTACACACACATATACACACATGTTTCTTCCGCAACTGTACTGAGGATTCTGAGGGCACTTTCTAATGAGATTTATTACCCTTATAGAGGAAAAAGCATGCCTTTTTCGCTAAACAAAATAGTTTAGCCAGTTAGTTGATTCCTAACGTACCTTTTGAGAAGATTCTGAGAATTTGAAATAAATGAAAAACGCTTTCCCTTCCGCTTTCCTCTCCCATGTAGGAAAATATCCAAACATCTTGGCATATTCTTCATCAGTTGATGCAGTGCAAAAGAGTATTTTCATATTGAATTTTACGTATTTACGCTCATACGTAATTACTATATACAATTACCGTTGTGAGAAATTAAATCTCTGTAACCTCTCTGTAACGGACACCTCTCAGTAACGGACAAAAATTCATGTCCCATTGATGTCTGTTATTCAGAGGTTTCAATGTAATAAGAAAACACAGTGAACCGAAAATGATAAATTTATTTTTACCATTTTATCTTCCTACATCAAGAATCTCTTAAATTGATAAAGAACTGTAAGAACCCTTATGGTTATAATTCATGATTAGCCTTCGGTGCGAACAGTCCGGGTTGGAGTCCTGATGGGAGCTCTTGTAGTTCTGATCCCTCCCCAAACTGTAGCTCCACGTCTGTCTCAGTGCTGAAAGGGACACTAAACTTCAAACCAACCTCAATGTAGTTCGATTTATTGTTATTCTAGTTCTATTTTGAGTTGAAGGTCGAGTCAGAATCGTCTGGAATTTAATTATTTCAACAATTGATAAACAATTTAAAGCAATTTAAGGTCTTAATAGACACCAACAGATAACTTTCCTATTTATTATATTATTCTCAATTACCTATATATTAAAACACTAGAAAAGTTTATATGTTTGTCTCCAATTCTTTCGACAATGAATTCTTGAAAGCCACAAGTGCTAGAAACGGGTCGGTTTCACTGATCGATTGCAAATTTTGTGTAGATTGTTCAGTTCTAACCGAATATTTAAAAGAAAAAACATTGCAGTTATTTCTTTATTACATTTTTAGGAGTACACTGGAAGAATTGCAATTTTTTAAAAAGTAAATAATCGTATTCTATGAGTTATACATTGCAACACAACACATTTGTATACAGGGGTTGTATATCTCTCAGGCGTTTGCTTCATTGGCAAATGATGATGAAAAACGAAGGATAATCATTTCTCCAGTCTAAGGTGAATCTTCATTGTTTATAGTGTTTTACCTCATGAATACCATATATGATATATCACTGACATTATAATTAATTGTGTGTGTAATGTATTTGCTTATTACATACTGCATACAAGAAAGGAAATAGTGATCATACATGAATTAGAAGTTCCAACCGAAAAGAGGCTTAAATCTTGCAAACGTTGGGGGAGATATTGAAAAAATCTCCCCTTTTTGATACTTCTTGGCAATTTTTTATCAAGACGTCTTTCACTTGTGTCTGTAAAGGGACATGTATAGATGTTGTGAAGAACGACAAGGAGATTTATGCTCATATGTGAATGATGCGCTGTGTAGAGAGCGCAGGTTCAGTTAGTTTTATTTTATAGCTTTATGCTTCTTAATTGTTGTCGTCTTTCTATTTTGTGATACAGAAATTGCACTTGTTTTACCTAGAACAACACTGTAAATATAACAATAATGAGATTTTGATGATAATTCTGAGGATTTTTTTTCGATTCTCCTAGCAGAATTATACCATGAACGAAATCAAGAATCCTTATCATGACGATTAAGGATATAACAGTTAACTATAATATTTGGTTTGCTTGGGAAAGGTGTTGCTAGTCCAACTTAATCTTGGAATAAGAAGCGAACAATTTACACTCACTATTTTTAAACAAAGACTTAGTTCAATTTCTGCCTGAGATATTTCTTCTTCTACGAATTATTCAGTCGTAATTTTACTATATCCTTCCTTCAAAATAGTTCGTAAGATGACTGGAGAATACGGAGGACTGGATAATAGTTTCCAGCAAAGATCTTAAATCTTACTATATCCAGGGCCATCCACGCCATTTAAGGGTGAGTTGCTGTGAAGATAGAGGATTTGTTTTTCATTGACTAGTGCTGGCTGCCTTCACAAAACTGCAATTCCTTATAGCTGGGCACAGTACATCCGTGATGATCGCCTTAATACTTTGCAACAGCTCATAAGAGACTATTTCGGCAAATATTCGTCAAAACACACACACACACAGCTCGGAAGTGGAAGCTTGGCGGAAATCCAGAGCTCCTAACCTTGTACACAGGTGACAAGGAATGACTTTATATGCAGTGGAGCAAGTGAGTCCAAAGCTTGTCAAATCCCATTGCTATCAAATTGAATTCTCCCAATAGAGTGTAAAGAGGTTACATGAATTTAATTGTATAGGAGAGTGTCTACCGTATTCGCGTTTGATAGCATACATTTTCGTGTACTATTATATTTTATTGTAATTTATTTTTTTATTAAACCTGTTGTTTTAATAACTGTTGAAATACAATGTAGACTATCACAGGTTATAATAGGTCTATAAAGTTGAATTTGAAGGACAGTTTGGATGTTAAGATCGAACCTTAGTTGTCTGAAACTATAAAGAAGAAGTAAGTTACGAAGAACTGAATCTTCCACTTCTTTGTCTGAACCTGCTGGAGATGATGACACGTTAGACCTATATTATCCTGTTCTAAAAGGTTTGACGACACAAATGTGGAGGAATGGATAATGTGTAATGCAATCAATGTATACAAGAGGAGTGTATTGATAATGAGCGAGGACAGAATAGTTTTATTTGTGACACTTGCCGGTAGGATTTTAATCCCAAAATGTTGATAGAAAAAAGAAAATATGCAGACATTTTCCCCTTTGTTGGTTGTTGTTATGATCGTTGGGTAATTTTCTTACGTCGCATTTTCATTTGATTTGATTTGATTGGATTTTGAGTTTAGAATCCTGTTTAGCAACGAGGCTACATGAAACGTGGACCTACAGTTTAACGTGAGATCCGAACCACATGCGCTCTTGCGGGGAATCGAACCCGAGTCTCCTACAATTTTCATTTGCTTCAATGATGTAAAATTACGTAACTCTGACTGTAGAATTACGTAATTAGTAGTAGGACACAGAAACATTTTGTTTTGTGTTGTAAAAAAAATTAATGGACTCTCTTTCCCCACTAGGTGGGGCAAATACAAACACTTTTATTGTTTTCACTATTACTATTTTATTACTATGTTACAAATAAAGTAATTTTACAGTATTTATCAGATTTCTGTAGACCTTACTGTTCCCGTTGCAGTCCGCTTCTACTTTTCTATGTATAGTAGTGATGTCTTTATATGACTCACTTGCATATCGCACGTGAGAAAGAAACGCACTAACTTCATTTTTCAAAAACACATCTCACATCTTTGAATTACTGCTAAAAGAAGTACTACTCATTACACCGGTAGGTTAACTTTTAACAAGAAAAATCAAATACTTTATCTATGTGTTTTATTGAATTGAAGATCACATTTACATTAAACAACACCATTTACACAATCACCATTTAAGTTAACGATATAATAAGTGATTAAACTATATTAACTTCAACTTGGAACATGAACATAACTAGAAATAGAACACTTAACAGCAAAGACGTTGAAAATATTCATGTTCCATACTCTAATTGAATCAGTAGTTTAGAAAAAGGTCATGAGTTAGAAAAGTAAAGTTATGAGAACATCGAAAAAAAAAGTCGTTTAATTTTTGAAAATTCTGCTAGAAACGAAATGATCGACCTCTGTTTTAAAAAAGTACAGTTTTCTTGTCATTGTACGAAATGAACAACTTGCTGTGAGCAATTGGTATTCCAAAATAAATAAAAACGTTGAACTAAAGCAAAACTAAATTTTCTGACTCATTACCGTTTCAAGATTACTGATTCAATTAATGATGCTTCAAAACTTGATATTCATTTCGGTATACGAAACACATGTAATTCATTAAGTACAAGAATTCATAACGTACTTCTTTATGGTTGGGTGTTAACGTGGGTGCTGTCTGTGATATGGATCTGGATTCGATTTCCAGTAGAAGTATTTGCTTCGTGTAGAAACCCAAGTGGTAGTTCTAGTATCACTTTTAACAGTAGACGCTGTCTCGTATAGCCTTAGTGGTGCAAAGGAACTTTAAACACCAATCAACTAACCACGGACAATAATTTAGAATGTGGCCAATCTACGTAAGACTACATAAAATGAAATAGCGTCTGTTTGTTCCACGACCACAGACAAACCACTGAAGATACTATTTTGACTTTTTACGTGAAGGTTGTTCTTACGACGAGGATGACTTTAACTTGTCATTATGTACTGAAGTGAAAAGTAATCATTTCAGTATTCACTGCATTTCGAGGCAAAGAGGACGTGTGTAGTCTAGTTGATGCAACAACGCACCTGTTTCAGTTAAGCAGCTTTTATATGCATTTACTCCAGAAAAAAAAAACGAGAAATACATGTATTGTCTATGTAAAGATTTTGGGATCAAATGACATGAACAAGAAGCAATATGAAAGCAATGCAAGTAACTCCAGTCGTATCCAACAGGACAAGTAAGACATATTGAAGTTAATTAAAATCATGCGTGGTCATACCGCAGAACACACACCTTACGAACATATAGCAAAGCAATTACTATTACATTGCAAAGTGAGAAAAAAGAATGTCATGGGTATTCGGAAAAACTTTTCCAAAAAAAAAGTAGTATATCACGTGTGATATACACTGATAACACCGATGTAAGCGAAATACATTGAGCAATTGTGAGTCATACATCTGAGGGGACCATGCTAGACTAAAGGACCAATCCTCTGAGCACTCAAGTGTATTTCAAAAAACTTGATTGTATTACCCTATGCTATTATAGTGCAACTGCCATCAGAGGTTTACAATAAATACTAAGTTCCATATTGTTGGGAGTCTTTTTAAACTTAAGTTATAAATCATGGCAGCCTCTGTCCTCACTAAATGCAACTACAGTAGGAAGTCGTTAATCCGAACTAATTGGGATCATAGGTAGTTCGGATTTTCAAATTGTTCGGATTTTCGAAAATGACCAAGTAAATGTCATTTAGGCTCAAATATACTGTGCGGTATGCTGTTTTATCGATACAGTGGCTATACAGTACATACAGTAATTACAATACCATACGTAAGGCTAACGTACTTACATTAAATGTTTCCGAAGAACCTGTTCGTACCCTTTAAATTACACTGTTCTTTTAACTCACACTTAAAACTTAACTTGTATAGGCTTAAGGAAAATTAAAAAAAAAAAAAATATGCATGACAAACAATTACATATGAATGAGCTTTTGTAAAAAACACTAACTTCATACAATGCCAATGGCGAAAACCCAATTGTTTGTTTATCGCTAGCGCTAAGACAAAATGTAAAAAGCTTCTAGGGACCGCGTTCGGATTATCAACGTCCTACTGCACTACTCTAAGTAGATTATGATGCAAACGCTGTCCTTAATCTCACATGTTCAAAAAGCACCTGAGTGACTTTATTGCTTTACAGATGCAAGAATAATTATTCGTTTCACTGCCTTATTTTGTTTCTTAAACCATAATTGGACTGATGTTATTATTAATAATTCTTCTTATTTTACATTCAAGTAAGTTCTTAGAATATACATTCTAGCATAAAAACTAGAATAGTTACACTTAGACCGAAACCCAACAACAGGTAAGCACCTATCAAATCATGTAAGGAAAATGGTATATCATGTGTTTCGCGAAATTCTGTCAAATTTTGAAGTTTCTTCATAATAAGGCCTTGTAAGACAAACCTTTTCCAAAATGATAGCAAACCAGATTCGTAGCACCGATCAATGATTTTCGTAAAAGATTCAGTGAAAGGAGATCCTCGTTTCATAAGATATACTGTTGGATAATAAAAGACCTCTTCGTTGATAGCATAAAATAAAGGATTCCCATCATGATCAATTTTACCTGAAACGTATAACTCAAACTCGAAACTATATTTTAAATGCAACATTGAAACATTTCTGTGTGAAAATACACTTTCAAGAGGCAGTGTAACGTTAACATATTTTCTATGCATTTCTCTTACAACTGGATCATCTGAGTTCTGAAGAGTTTCTCGAGATTGAGGGAAACCTCCAAAAGGCAATCCAGAGTGAAGGAGATCTTCCATTGTTTTAATAGCTGGCTGTCTTTTGGGCTCCGTAAGAAAACCGAACAAAGCACCTTGGTAACCGGAATTAAGTATAAGCGAACAAATTACCCACAACATAAACAGAAATCTAGTCAGAAACTTGAGAGGTTGCTTAGGGACTGATACACCTAACACAATGGATAGAATATACACGAACAGCATAGTTAAATCTAAAATATTTAAGTCTTTTTGGTATCTCGATCCCATTACAACTAGAAGAATGTAAAATGCAGCTATGACTGCTACATATGAAACCACTATCGAAATCCAAGGACTGAGTTGAAAGGGGAAAAACAAACTCATCCACCGAGGATAGAAATCAGGTCTTGGTACTATCCAAACTAGACGAATGAAGTCTCTTGTGAGAATCATATCAAAGTGTGGATACAGTTGATGATATGGACGTCTTCCAACCAAATTTCCCTCGTAGTTCCCACATTTGATTTGTGCAATAATACCTGTGTGGGGACAGTTTGGAAATGTCATTTGTGGAGCGCATGTATCAAATGAGTGACACGGATCAGACACAAGAATTCTCATATTTGAAACCTGAGCAAATATATGAAGCAAAAGTGATATTGAACCAGAATATTCAGTTTTATGTACAGATCTTTTAGCCACCCAAATATATGGGCGCACAGCACTAAGTAAACTAATATGAACAGGACATTTATGTAAATTCCTAACTTTATCTGGAAATAAGTTGACATCTATTAAAAAACGTCCATATTCCCATTTGTTTAATAATACCGGTGATCCTGCGCTTCGACAGTGTGTTTCAGTGAAAGGAAAATATATGTAGACCATTATGCTGAAAGATTTCTCCAGTTGATCATTTGATACTCCAATTATAATTAAGACGTTATACATATCATTTGATACCAGAACTTCAAACATATATTGAATACTTTTTACATTCCAGTTGACAGTTGAAATAGCAATTAATGTCTTACTTCGCGGATTCCACAGATTAAGATTTCTAACATTTCGAATGACATATCGTATGGTATGGGGGTCCCTGAGAATAAACATATAAGATATGTTGTCTCGCTCGAATAACCAATAGAAAGAAAATATTTTTCTAACGAACGCAGTCTCTATATTTAATTGAAGTTTCACCGTAAGGCGTTGATGCCTCATTAGGTTGTCTCGAATAGAGTTGTCTTCTTTGTCCATGAAGAGTACCAGGGTGCGAGTGGTGCTGAAGTATTTCCATAATATAGCGTTCATGCACTGTAGTAATGAGTCAGCATATCGATCAACCTCTGTGGTGATGGAAAATGCTTCAGATGTGGCGTTGATATGCACAGAAATATTTAGGAGAAGAAATACTAGTGTTGTGCGCATACTAGTTAATTCTGTAAAGATATAAACGTACAAAAGTATTTCGTTAGCTTTCACTAACAATATAATTTTCAATCGCTTACAATAGTAATCACAGTAATAGAGTAGAAACAATCTGGATATATTTTAATAGTCCAATATTCAACTAACGAATTGATGAACTCTGATAAAGAGTGTAAGACCGTCGTAGAGTGATTATTATAATAATCACTCTACGCAGAGCGTCATATAAAACTTCCATTTATGAGTGAATCTATTCTGGTAGTTGTAGCAATCAGTATTACGTACAGGCATTTTCTGACATCCCAAGTGTGTGAAATTTTATCCTCGCCAATATTTTTTTATGTTTAACCAAAAAATCTTAGCTGATGTCAAACAACAATACTCTATTATTTATCCACCCTCTTATACTTCAAATATGTAAGATACAGCGCTATATACCATCTGATTCCACAAGTATGTGAGGTTTTAACCTCACTAATATTGTTTGAGGTTTAACCGAAAATTCTCTTAACATCTGGGATGCACATTTGTTTGGTATCAATTTAAATTATTATACGACAGTGCTTTAGGCTTTATATATATCCTTTTATACCACAAGTAGTAGGGTTTTAACATCACTATATATTTTGAGGTTTAACCAAAAAATATGTTAATCTCAAAACACTTTTAACTTGAAAAATAGTTTACGAGGGACATCTAATAAGTTATCTACCTAAACAGGAAGGTATGCATATAGGTTCACCTGGTCATCAATTTTTCGATGTAGTCCCCATGGACGTCTATGCAATGTCGCCACTTTGTGGGCAGCGAATAAATCACAGAGAAGAAAAAATAGTCTTTTTCATAGCCTGGAAACCACGGGGAAACAGCCTGTTGGATCTCGTTATCCTACGAAAAACTGTCCCCGCAGGTGTTTCTTCAGGTCCCGGAAGAGGAAATAGTCACTAGGTTCCATGTCCGGACTGTAGGGAGGATGACTACAGTTGGGTTCCAACTTCT
Organism: Thermobia domestica; assembly: GCF_964235325.1. Classification (NCBI taxonomy): domain Eukaryota; kingdom Metazoa; phylum Arthropoda; class Insecta; order Zygentoma; family Lepismatidae; genus Thermobia; species Thermobia domestica. Next base: position 85,875,710 of record NC_137462.1, read on the forward strand.
GCAAATCCATTGTTCGCGTCGTCACACAAATATTCGCTACTCAGCGTATCACAAACACTCCCCTTACGGCCGCTGCTTTGCTTCGACTAACTTCAAATTGTGCAGCGGGGTACTCCACAATGGCCTTTGAGTGCATGTCAGGCGTACTATGCTCCGTCCATCCCTTCTAGATAGATAACTTATTAGACGCTTCTCGTACCTTTTAACCTAAAAGAAATTCTAACTTTAGTTCATATTTCCATTTCCGGAATATGAATAACCACCGTTAACTTTGAAGTTCTTAATGGATTGACTTCATTAACGAACACTGCCAAGATAGTCGCCTCAGTCGGTTTTCACCTTATATAAAAATAACAGAAGTAAAAGCTTTCGCTTTGGTTTAAGAGTTGTCGTGGGGAGTACAACTCCGGACGAACGAACGAACGAACGTTTTAACATTACAATTTTTTAAAGCATGCATGATATACCTGCATGATTACATGCGACATTGCGAAACAAAATCTAAAGATGATGATAGCATATCTTTTGAAAGTAACAGGATAGAAGAAGTGTTACATTGTATCCGATGTTCTGAAATTCATGGCTTTGTCTGAAGATGGGTTATCTTAGTTAGCTGTTGTTAATACTTTCATATTAAGTGAATTTATAATGTCATGGGATGAAAGAAACTGAAAATGCTAATGTAATTTTACTGTACAAAGCTAATGTGATTATTTTTAATTAATATTGCAACGTGTAAATATAAATCAATTTCCGACACGTAAATTAACATTGCAGCTGTACAATGCAATGAATAGAAAATGTGTAGTTGAGCGATGACAACTTTAAACCATAATTAGCCATGTAATAAACAAATGACTACTAAGAGGATAAACGAGTAATTCTAAGCAATTTTGTTCTTTCATTCTAATGATATGTTATTTTCTGACATGTTAATATTAATATATAAAGGTAACCAAGAGAGTTCTGTCGTTTTTTGTGGAGTTCTGTGTTCAATTGACCCTCACATCGTGAGTTGCATGTGAATGGAGATAAGGAAAAGAGCAGTTGTTGGTGGGTATATCTAACATACTACTTGGTTGTGGTAGCTCAGTTACGTCGTGAACATGCCTAAAGACACAGTGAACATGGAACCTCCACAGAGCGTCATAAGGGCGTGCATGCTGTAGGAGTTCAAACTGGAGTCAAACGCCGCTGCAGCGGGGCGAAAGATATGCCAGCCCTTTGGTTAGGGTGTCGTGACTACACGGAGAGTGCACAAGTTTAAGGACTGTGATGAAATTTTTGGCTTAAGTTTTGTATATTAAAAGTGACAGTGATACATTTACATTAGGAGTGATGCATTTACATTATCTGGGTGCGCTACGCGGCCTTTTAATACAGTACCGGCGAAAACACTCCCCACTTTTTTTCAGGATTATTTCCCCGGTGAACAGGTCTGTAATTTGAAAATTAGATATCTTCTGTTCTCTTATTCTTTCAAGTACGGATTTTGGCCCGGGGTGGTCATTCAGAAAGATAGGGGATTAAGAGTGTTTCGTTACATAGCGAGACGTTGGTATGGAGAAGATTGAAGTTCGACTGTCACCTAATTGGCTATAGTTCTTCTCGTCTGCGAGCTGTAACAAGACGAAGAGGCACGTACCTAGTTTTCTTTTGTTAAGAGAACATCGTCATCGCCGAATTGCCGTATGTCCGTCCAGAGATACCTAGGAGTTTCGTCCCGCCGATCAAAAGAACGAAGAGAGAACAACGAGGAACCACATCATTTTGCCAGCCACTGTGTCTGCTATATCTTTTCTTTAGTTAATCCTTTTTCTTCCCTCTTTTAACTTCGTTTATTCAATCTCCATTAGTAAATTCATTTGAAGCACTCCTAGGTACAAAATCCCAGACAGAATTAAGGTAAATCTACAAGCTAGAATTCTGAATGTGTTAAAATTCTCAGTGAGTTTGATGCCAATTCATTTTTATATTTTGCATATTCTATATGAGGTACAAGGGTGACATTTCCGGAAGTGCACAATACATTCAAGCAGAAACACAAAAGTAGTTAAAATTAGACCCAAACTTAGCAAAATGTACGCTTCTATCAAATCGTGTAAGGAAAATGGGATATTATCATCATCGCCCATCATTAACGATCTTTGCAATCTTCCACAATGATTGAAAACCAGCTTCATAAGATCGATCTATGATTTTTGTAAAAGTATCAGTGAAAGGAGATTCTCGTTTCATAAGAAATACTGATGGATAATAAAATACTTCTTCGTTGATAGCATAAAACATTGGTTTCTCATCATAATCCAATTTGCTAAAATGTTTACCTCAAACTCGAAAGCATACTTTAAATTCAACACTGAAATATCCCTACTAGAATAGACACTATTGAGCGATTGTGTGATGGTGATATATTTCTTATACATTTCTTTTACAACTGGGTCATCTGAGTTACGTAATAGTTTACGAAAATGGTCGTAACCTCCGAAGGGCAATCCAGAATGAAGGAGATCTTCCATTGTTTTAATAGCTGGCTGTCTTTTGGGCTCCGTAAGAAAACCGAACAAAGCACCTTGGTAACCGGAATTAAGTATAAGCGAACAAATTACCCACAACATAAACAGAAATCTAGTCAGAAACTTCGGAGGTTGCTTAGGGACTGATACACTTAATGCAAGGTGTAGAATATAGACGAACAGCATAGTTAAATTTAAAATATTTAAGTCATTTTGGTATCTCGATCGCATTATAAATACAATAATGTAAAATACAGTTAGTACTGCTATATACGAAACCGCTATTGAAATCCAAGGACTGAGTTGAAAGGGGAAAAACAAACTCATCCATCGAGGATAGAAATCAGGTGTTGGTACTATCCAAACTACATGAATGAAGTCCCTTGTAAGAATCATATCAAAGTGTGGATATAGTTCATAAATTGGTTGTCTTCCGATCAAATTTCCCTCGTAGTTCCCACATTTGATTTGTGCAATAATACCTGTGTGGGAACAGTTTGGAAATGTCATTTGTGGAGCGCATGTCTTAAATGAGTTGCATCGCGATGATGCTTTCAACGATAGATTTAAGGTTTTATCAAATGTGTGAAATAATCTTCCTACCAAACCGCCATAGTGAGGTTTCTTTCCCAACTTTCCTATCAAAATAATGTATGGTTGTATACCGTTAAGTAAGCTAATAAGAAGAGAACATTGATGTAAATTTCTTACTTTGTCTGGAAATAAGTTGACATGTTTTGAGAAACGACCATATACCCATTTGTTTAATAATACCGGTGATCCTGCGCTTCGGCAATGTGTTTCGATAAAAGGATAATATGTGAAGACCATTATGTTATAAGATTTTGTCCATTTTCCATGTCGATAGTTTGATTCTCCAATTATAATTAAAACGTTATACACATCATTTAATACCAGAACTTCAAACATATGTTAAATAATTTTTATATTCCAGTTGACAGTTGAAAGTGCAATTAATATTCCCAAGCAAATAGACCCATGCTTCACCTAAGGTGATCACATAACACCATTTGTCACCTGCCAGGTAACCTTCATACAGCCTTTTGCATGCTACCCGCCGTTCTGCGATGTGCGTTGGCTTCAGAACGTGGACCCGCCGCTTGTGTGCAATTCTGAGTCCCAAATTGTCGCGTATGATTCGGTGTACATTTGCAGTTGACCGTCCAACACGCCTCGCTATGCCTCGTTGGGTGGGTGGATTCTCCTGGGTCACAAACCGGCGGACCTTGGCAATGACCGTGGAGCCGGTTGTGGAGCAGTGGAGCCGGTTGCTTGTTTTGCCTCTTTTGACGATGAATGACAATTGTTTGCTCTGGGTTTGCATTGCGATGGATGGCTGCATTAATTCCCTTATCAGACACTGTGAAACCTTTCTTCTTGCGCTGTGTTCTTATTCGGCTATAGCTGTAGCCTATATCAGGAAGCACTACGATGTAGCCCTCCCAAAAAGGGTCGATTTTCGGCGGCATTCTGATCACACACGTCTCTCCTCTGCACGGCTTGTACACAAGTGTCTGACTATCCCGTACAGCGTGCGTCACTCTGCTGACGCGATACTAACGTCTCTGGTGGCGACTGCAAATTGCTACCATAAGGATGAAACAGCTTTGTAGTTAAAATAGTTAAAAATAACTTTAAAAAATCTATTTACTTGTCATTCAAGTAACAAAAGTTGAACTGTAAAATTAACGTGACCAAAACTAGATGTGCAAAAAATATTGATTACTTGATTAGAAATAGGATTAATAACATTAATTACCGGCTTTGAAGTAGACTATTCATAATCTATTAGTTGATAGAATATGTGCACTGATGTCTATTCAGAAAATTATGATATACTTCTTAATGTCCTCCAACTACGAAAAGTGTGAGCAGCTACAGATGAAAATAATATTTTAGATTACCGGTACTTGGATTTGTGAAAGTACTTTAAGCATTTTACAAATAGTACATTAAGCAGCCTCCTAGAGCATAAGCTATTAAGCATAAGTTTTCACTTAGTGTATAAACACTTGAGAAACAAGCTACCACGAAATAGGGTTCTTTTAGTACGTTTTCCTCTAAATTTATGAGATGCTATGCTCTCAAGCAGCTATGTCATAATGCTTAAACTTAATCCAATTCCTAACAAAATAAAAGGCCCCATTATATCATTTAGATTGAAAACAATTTTAGGTTCGTCATTTTGTACTATTGCTTCTTTGCGACGCCTAGAAACTACAATTTCTAAAATAGCTTTCTTCCACTTGAATAACAAACCTGCCTCTTCACAATGATCTATGATTTTTATGAATGGATTTGAGAACGGAGAATTACGCTTCATAAGAAACACTGTGGGATAATAAAGCACCTCCTTGTTAATTGTATACAGCAATGGGTTTGCATAAGAGTCAAGATATCCACCTAGAAAAATCTCGAATTCAAATGGAAATTTTGTATAAAGCATAGCAAAATCCCTTTTAGAGTATACTCTGGTACGAGCATTTGGTTCATTGACATATTTTGTACTCATTTTTCCCACGACTGGGTCATCAGAATTATCTAAAAGCTCTTGAAATGGATGGTAACCTCCAAATGGTAATCCTGAGTGAAGGAGATCTTCCATGGTATTGATCCTTGAATATATTTCTGGTTTTGTTAGGAAACCGAAAAGCGCACCTTCATAGGAAGAACTAAGAATACGACTAACAATAATCCACAATATTAAAACAAATCTTAAGATGAATTTCCTTGGGTACTCACGAACCGCATCACCTATTACAATTGCTAAGTTATACATGAGCAGTGATACTATATCAGGACTGGTGATTGAACTGTCATTTTTCGACAGGCTTGACATATGTACTGTGAGAATCTTTAGACAGATTGTAATAGCAGTAAAAGTAAGGAATATAGAAAGCCAAAGTTCAGGTTGAAATGAAAAAAAAAAAAAAAACCAAACTCATCCAGTGTGGATAGAAGTCAGGAACTGGGACTATCCAAACAATCTGAAGGAAATCCCTAGTAAGAATGAGATCGAAATACCGATAAAGACTACTAAAAGGGTGCCTCCCTACCAAATTGCCTTCGATTCCTCCGCAATTAAACTGTGCAAGAATTCCTATGTAATTGCAGTTAGGATATGCATGTTGTTTTGCACATTGTTTCTCTGAGCTACATGGGGAAGTTAAATTCATTCGCAAATTCAAAGCATTTTTAATGGTGGCTATTAATTCTGCTAGTGGTCCTATATATTTCACTTCGTTATTTTGGTTAAGTTTTTAAAATGTAAATGCAATAGCACTAAGCAGACTGATAGGAATAATATATTGATGTAAATTACTAATTTCGTCTGAAACTAAGTTGATTTCATTCACGAAACGATTACCCACGCAAGTATCTAATAACATAGGTGGTCCTGCTTTTCTACAATGTTGGCTTGTAAATGGAAAATATGAATAGACATAAACCACGGAAGAATTTCGGTAATATAATGACACTTCTTCAGATGCCACTAATAGTTAAAAATATTATGTTTCACTAGAATATGTTAAACATGTAGCCAATGCTGTCAACAGTCCATTTACTATTTGTAACAATAAACATTATTTTATTTAGAGGATACCAAAAGTTCACAAGTGCCACTTCCTCAATAATATTACGTATGACATGAATTTCCCCTACTAGAAATATATATGATATGTTGTGTGTTTGGTATTTCCATCCAAAAGAAAACTTTTCACGCAAATGACCTATTTTCTATTGAACTAGTACTATAGGTGTCTGATATCTTGCTAGTTTTTCTGCAATATCATCAGGTTTTTGATCCATAATTATAAAGAGTGTATGTACCGCTTCGAAATGCCTTTCTAATATAACATGCACACACTTAATGAAAGATGTTCTATCTTCACTATTATTTGTGATCAAATGACCTATTTCTCCTGCTATAAAGCTGTTACTGGGTACTAAAAAAGAAAAAAAATGTTGCAAATGTGACCATTTTTGGGATATTGTTCATTAAAAATCAATATATTATATACATCTGAAAGTTCTTTATTTTCTGATATATTGATTTTAGATATGTAGAAGGAAAAGGGCAAAGTTTCTGTACTTAGCCAGACGGATTGACTAAGTACTGACTTAGGTAGACAAATTAATAAGAGAATCAATCAATTGAAAGGAAAGAAAATTCTAGGTTGAAGAAGGATTAATCAAAACGAATATTCTGATTTTTAGGTTATAAAGATTTTGAAATTGAAAGATAGGATAAAATTATAGATTGATGATTATGACCAGAGGATGGTTGATGAGTTTGAAAGAAGATATAGGAAGATTTTTAATTTTGATATCTGTTATTGAGGATGGATGTTTGATCTTTGTAAATGTTTTGCATTTTTAGTTTAATGTGGAACACTTAATGACATGAGATATATATTAAAGCAGTAAGCCTGACGTTTAGTTATGTATTAATAGGAGAAGACCATTTTATAGCACTAACATAAACAAATTATGGAATAACTTTGAACATAAAATGCAATTTTAACTCTATGTAGTAAGACGAAATCAATTCCTTCAATTATGCTAATCAGAAAAGTATTAGTTCTGAATTGTTTTAAGGGGTACCCAAAGGTTTAGTTGGGTAAGCTTGTCACATATGTATTTCGTCTTCACTAATAAACACCATTTGCATTTTTTGTTTAGTTACTAAGGTGTACTAAATAAAAACACCTTAAAGTAATGTATAAGCCTAACTATAAATTTTAACTAACAAATCAGGAATAGCTGATATTCCCCTTATGAATATAAATATAACTTATTCTTTTTGGACGCGTATTAATTAAAACATTAATTTTTCTTTCTCCAAACACATGACCTCTTCTAATGGCTATTGTTTTTCGTTTAGATCTTTTATGTAGAAACTTTTGACAATATAAAATTTAAAATCCATGTGCATCTAACCTGGATGCTGAGGCAAAATCTTCAATTCAACTACAGAAAGCAACATTATAAGGCAAATCACAGTAAAATGGGGTACAATTTTACAGCGTTTTTCAAATATTAAGTGTCATTAGAAGCATTCACGGTACTCACTTATAGATTCAATGTTGTGAATAAGAATTTAGTTCTTTTCGTTTCAAAAACTATTAAATGTTATCATTATAAAATAGTATTGAATTATTCCAGTGTAGAATCCTTTTGTAGGAATCTCCGATACAATGTTAGTTTCTTAATAAAACCTTATATTCTCTTCTATAAGTGTACCATCTCTCATTCCTTAATTATTTGTACGACGCTTTATTTTGTTGAAAGTATGTATCCGAAATTATAAGTTTGGTACAGAATAATTTGCAAACACAGTACTGAATTAAACTAAAATTCACAGTATTTACTCGAATGAAAAAGAAAATAACATCACTGACATATTTTATCATCGACGGATTTCTGAAAAAAAAAAAAAATCTTGAGGGAAATTCAATTCAAATGTATATGTCTCCTTGTAACAATGGAACTGAACAATTCTGATTCACCAAATCAACTGTTTATGCTCTCAACTGAGGAATATATTTCTTAAGGTTTTCAAGCACAATAACATATCTTCAAACAGAGAGAATGTTATATAAAACTAATAATTGTGTCAAAAGAAATTTTTCAATCTTAAAGTGTTCCAACGTGTTTTCCATATTGCCTAAATTTAAATTATATTACATTTTCTACGTACATTTCTTGTTCTTTAATAATGAACTAAGTAACGATAGATCATTTGTTCCTCTTCAATTCGAATGAAACACAACTTTATTTCATGTTGGAAAACGTTTCAAGTATATGTACATATTAAATTAATATTTTCTCCAATAGTATTATATTATTCATGGAGCACATAGATCATGTTGCCGAAACAAAGAATTATTTTTTAAAAAATATTGAATATTCTAAGCTTAATGATATTTCCCATTTTATTTAAATTGTCATGTTCAGAATTATAGCATGAGATTGCAAAATTTCATTTGTTTACACTTATTTAAGTTAATCTGCATTATTTTTAGTAGGCACTGAAAAGTTTAAGTTGCAATATTTTGTTGTCAGTGTGTATCATTAATCAATTTTTTCGTCATTTTAGAAAGTTGAAGTAATTCTTACGAAACAATATATACATACATATATTAAAATAAATTAGGAAAATTTGCAATGTCAGGCGTTTCATTTTATTCGCAAGATTTATATTCAGAGCTAGCATTTATTATGGAGAAGAATTATATTCTTATATATACAAGAACATAAACGACATCTGCTTTATTGCACCTATTGAGAGTAATATACCTTTGTGTTTTGTTTCAAATAATTACAACACACTTTGCAGGATGATATATTGCTACACTAGTTAATGTTTTTCTCCGAGAAAATTTTGTTTAAGTTTTTTTTCTTTCAATATTGACATTCAGAACATACAGTATTCTTGAGAAAGTCAATTTTAATATTATGAATGCTATGAACCATTAGTGTATTTCATTCTGTTCAACCGATATTTTGGTTCGGATCCTAAGAAACGTTTCTGGGGCAAAATTCTTAAACGTTTAATGGTTTTAACGTTTCAAATGCTCATTTACTAGCGTTGAACCTTCCTGAAATCCTGATCTTCACTCAGTGGTGGATCTAGTTGGCACCGGGGGTCTTGCACCCTCAGTTTTTTAAGTGGCAAATATAATTGAATCTATTATTAATATATATTTTGAAAATTTACAGTATGTATTAACTTTTATTCTTTATTGGAAAAAATTGAAACATTAGATATAGTTTTAGTTGCAATTTTTCTGTTATGCAATATGTAAAATAATACTTGAGGTCCACAATGGCAACGTCCAACCTAGTCATAATATCCATCAAGAGAAAGTTAGGTGAAAAACTTTTCTAAGACCCATGAAAAATTGTAAACTCATGCCTGCGTTCTGGCTGCCCCACCCTCAAAGTTTTTACCTTCTAGACTGTCTTCACTTAGGAATCTCCTGTTCCTCCTATAATTACGTTAGGTGCATAGTTCGTACTTCATGGTCTTCAGAATGAACCAAATTTTCGAATGACATCAGACGCATGTAACTTTCCTGGAGTTTATCCGGATTTTTTTCAACTTCGGATAAAAAATAAAATTCTGTATGATGCACGGGTTTTAGGAAGGTTAATAAACTCAACATTGTCACAATAATTTTTAATATAATAAAAAGTGGCATGGTAGATCAGTGGTAGAGTGTTCACTTCTGATGCGAAGATTCCAGGTCATGTATTAATAAGTTTGTGGAGGACAACATCATTGCATACGTTTCCTCGGGTTTCTTCCGTTTCTTCACAGATTCTTATTGAATCAATTATGTCATAATCAGTAATTTTCATTAACCATTTGTCTACTTTAGTCTACAGGTCATAACTGTGGGACATAAAACTATAATAATAATAATAATAATAATAATAATAATAATAATAATAATAATAATAATAATAATAATAATAATAATAATAATAATAATAATTTATGATCATGAATTGAGTGTGAGAGATAAGCAAAACTAAAAATGAAAATGAATGAAATCTTTAAGTTTCACATCCCACGGTTATGCCAACTAGGCTAAAGGAGACGGTGATGATGAGAAATGAATGCAATGCAGGAATGAAGAAAGTGGGAGAAAACAGGATAACTCCGAGAAAACCCACGCACACGGTGTTTGTCCACCACAAAGTTCACTTGCTACGGGCTGGGATCGAACCCAGGACCCATGCACCAGAGGTGAACGCTCTACCACTGAGCCACCGCGGCCCATAAGCAAAAGTGAATTGAACAATGATATTTTAAATATCCATATGCGAGAGAATAGATAATTTATTATTTGTGTGTCATGTAAGAGCATTGATTTATTATACACTGTAATAGATTTATTAAAACTAAGAAAGTAAGTCCTTTAAAAATGGAAATGGTTGATAAATCACATAACTTACATCTAGTATTGTTATTATTCTAAAAAATAAATTTTATTTAGAGCTCAGAAAATCGTTTTCGGTAAAAGACAGGTTTGAAATTAATCCGTTAAAAACGAACGATTAAATTACTCATTTAATAGCTTCCTAAATTTTTAAATTTAATCAATTAAATTTTTCAGGAGGTAATTTTAAACTGATAATCGTTAATTTCTTTCTCGAAAAGCATGTTAAATGAATATTTTTAAAAGTTATTTTTGGGGCTATTTTTAAAAACTTCATGATTTACAACAATAATTTGTCCCACACAGCAAATCTTTTTCCCAAACTAAAGACTGTGATCTTAACTTGTTTTGAAATCATGAATTTTTCGGGGGGAGAAAAACAAATATTTTTGATGGTTATATTACTCATTTCCTTTCGTATTAGAGGCATAAGATGTTGGTTAACTGGTATTTGGGGTTACTTGAAATTTGCTACCTTCAATTTTTTATTTTCTTCTCTGGACTGTAGTGGTCAGATACATTTTTATAACATTATTGACAATTTCAGTCAATAATGTTATAAAAATGTATCTGACCACTACATTACAGTAGCGACAATTTCAGTCGGCTACCTCTGACTAGATCAGTGGTCCTCAACTGATGTGTCACGATATATTAGTGTGTCATGCAGTCCCCTAAGGTGTGTCGCGAAATTTTAGAATTTAGAAATCATGAAGAATATACTAGTAATAAGTTCAAATCGAAGCAGACAGTACCAGTCAACATCTCCAGCGGTAGCACTAATCCTCAGTGCTATATAGAGTCATTATAAAACTAATAAGCTTCACAATTATATATAATATTTATAACAAACATATCAAACTAGTATTTCGCGTTGTTCAGTAAAGTGTATCGTCAGTGAAAAAAGGTTGAGAACCACTGGGCTAGATCTCTGAGTGATAAAGTGTGAATATCACTGGCATCTGCTGCAAAGAGGGAAAACGTCAAGAAGGATGAAAAAGACAAATGTATCGTACTTACTAATGTTGAGACTATACCTCCTGCAAATATATTCTTTTGGTGTTTCTAACCAGAAACACAGTAATACACTGACCGGCCAACACATAATGACCAACTTTTTAAACGAAGTCATTATGATGACGCAAAAGTCATGGAGCAGCTTGATCAGTCAGAGTGGTACTTGTGCGTAGAATGGGAAAAACCGTCGTTTTATCCGTTTGATAGGGGGCAGTTTGTGATATCCGGACAGCTTGGAGCAAGCATGTCTGAAATAGTGTCACTTGTCGGGAGATCACGATCTGCTTTGGTTAGTATCTTCCGAACGTAGTAAATGCACTGTGAAAACAGCACAAAATCACAAGATTTAGGGCGACCACACTTCATTAAAAATCTTAGAATATACAGTCGATTAGTGATGAGCAAATGCAAGACCAAGACCAAGACCCGGGTGGTCTTGGTCTTGCAAACTCAGTGTTGGCCTTGGTCTTGGTCTTGCTTTCAGGAGTCTCGCAAATCTTGCTTTTAAGAAATCTTATACTTTTAATAGGTAAGTTTTACTCTGGATATAAGGGATAATGCGCCAATAGTAACGGAAATACAATGTTTGTTTCTAAATGTAATATAGTTTACCTTCCCTGTAAGTATGATGATAGTGTACAGTACAACATAGGCGATGACCTTTATTTTTTTTTTTTCCAGTTGGAGTCCACGCTTTACTACGTATAAGATAAATCACAACGTTTCGTAATCATTTTATATTTTTTTAACAGATCCAATACTCTACTAGTTCCCAAACTGGAGGTTTCTCCTGAGACGCATATATAGAATCAGTTCCGTGTATTTAGCTCCTATGGCTAGGGTCGAGGGTAATTAAAACATATGGCCGTGAGACGCATGAAAGAAAATCAAGACGTCACAGAAAACTGAAATACCATGAATTACAAAAGTATTTTTACACTCTAAAAGCGTAAGATTTGTTTTTCAACCATACCTAATTTTTGTATGGAACAAACTTCCAATTAAATACTGAAATTTTGTTTTACTGATTCCAATATGTACTCTATGGGGCAGAAACGTGAACATTATGCAAAAGTGATGAAAAAATTGCAGACTGTCGAAACGTGGGCATGGAGGGAAAAGGAGAGAATTACCTGGGTTGAACGGAAAACGAATGAGAAGGAATTAGAAATAGTAGCAGTAGGGGAGGAAGAATTTTAGATGTAATTAAGAGGAGGAAGAGGAACTGGTTGGGACATTGGCTGATGAGGAACTGTATTATGAGAAACATGCTAGAGAATATGGTGGAAGGAAAGAGAGGGAAACATGAAGGAGACAGTAGTTGAAGGAATGTATTAAACCCAAAAATTGCTACGTCAAGACGAAGAGACTAGCTGAGGACGACCGTACATCGAAGCTTCTTAGTTGTAGCAAGCGACCTGCCAATAATGACAGATTAGCTATGATGATATGTTTAGCAATGTTGGCCAAAAAATAGGGAAAAAATAATATTGATTATAATCAAACCAGGTTTAAAGAAATCTGCAATTTTTCGAGTTTGCTGCTGCTTTAATGGAAATATTTCCTGCGCTTCGTTCTTATGCACTGATAAAAGCTGTATTTTCAGTCAGGCCGGTAGCCAGACCAAAAATGTAGGGGGAGGGGGCTGAAGTTACGGGGGGGCGATCCAACCATATTGTAGTTCATCACCACATTATAGTTCATTTGCAAACCTACCGTGACAATTTTAGGGGGCCAGCAAAATTTAGGGGGCCCGGTCCCCCTAGACCCCCTGGATACGGGCCTGTTTTCAGCTCTAAAGTGTTTCTGTTTTCAACTTTTATTGCTACTTTATTCTTCATTTTTTGCATAGTATGTATAAAACCCATAGGGATGCTCCCCGTTTCTCACTTCGAAGTACGCATGAAATTTATTTTTTGGACTCGCCACTTGCGGTTTTTATTTTGCAAATTTCTTCTCACTGGCGTTTGTTGCGTTTCGTCACCAGACTGCCTGAGGCAAAACAGTTGAAGGGTAAAAACAAATCCCTCTTTTGCGATATTTATCCCAGGACGAGTCAACAAACTTTACCAGCTCTAACGTCAATGGATTAAGTTTACTCCAGATAACATACACCTGTAGAATAGTGTCTGATGTCTCGATAAGTAGTTCTCATTGTTTAAAAACGCAGGAATGCGTTGTAATCCAGCACCTATGACACATTTCTTTGTGCGCAACAAGCTTTGATTAGAATGACATCTGCATGGCTTGAGAACAAGTAATAGCTACAGAAAACGTGAGCAATCGATTCAGAAAACGAATACTGTATGCTACAGGAGCAAATCGACTCACATGGATTGCATAAAATACTGGAAACACATTCACTCCAGCGCAGGTTTTTACTGAAGCCAAGAAATCCAAGTGAAAGATGTAATGATATTTCCCCTTTCACATTCTATAAAAACATTCAAGTAGTACCGGTACTTGTGCGAGACTATTATGCAAGAGTATTGGTCTTGGTCTTAGTCTTGCAGATATGGTCTTGGTTTTGGTCTTGGTCTTGAATCGGAATTCCTTGACTTGGTCTTGGTCTTGCACGAAGACTCTTGCAAAAGCTGCAAGACCAAGATTCTTGGGCTCATCACTACAGCCGATGCTACATAATTGTGGCACAATTAAGAGACTCGGAGACAGATAACCGAATATCACATTTTCTAACTTTCAAGTAGATTTTTTGGAAAGGAAGTTCAACATTCGCATGCAAGTCAATGCAACTACTTACCAAACAAGCTTCTCCTGGAATCTGCACGTACATTTCCGAAATTAAACTCTTTACATACTCTTCTATGATTAAATCCTAACCCATTCCATCTTATTACTGAATTTCACTCGAAGTGGCGCTTCCCATTATGTTCACCCGAGCCGCTCAATTAACAGCAGAGAGCAAATTTAATAGTGAACAAAGCACGAGTGTGTCTGAACAGAGCACAGAGTTAGATATAGGCCTTGGCAGCTGATGACATCGTATACTTATACCGATGTTAATTGCATGGCATCGTCGATCGCAACTGAAGTGGGCACGTGCCCATTGTCATTGAACCGGAGAGGAATGGTTCGATGAATCTCGGAAGCGTCAGAATCCGTCGTCTTCCAAGGGAACAACTTGCCCCAGTCGTGAACAGTAGGACGACGATGCCCCATGATAGTTTCATTAAGATTTGACGTCATATGGTCATTATGGGTCCCGCAGTGTATATGGGAGGCACCATGATAGTTCCAAGCTATCATCAGGTCGTCATTGATAATCATGTACAGTTATTCACATCGGACATATTTCCATCTCTCAATGACATCTTTCAGGATAACAACGCTCTTTGTCATAAGGCTAGCGTTATGCTGCAGTATTTCGAGGAGTACAGTGATTAATTTCAATTGGTACTATGGTCCCCAAATTCGCCCATTCTTAACCTAATTGAAAAAGAAAGTGATCTCATTGAACGTCTAATCCGAATTCATCGTGGAATTACAAGAATGAAGTGACGTGTGTGTGCAGATGTGGTACTTCATGTCTCCAGCCAACTATCAAGGCTTGATTACTTCGATGGCAAACCGTTTTCTGTGAGCCAAAGGTAGGCATACCTAATAAGGTAGGTGGTCATTATGGTTTGGCCTGTCAATATATATAATCTTACGATTTAAAGTACTTCGTGACTATATAGTTGCGCCCTTGACGCGGAAAATCTGGGTTCTATTTCGGATAAGAGCTCATGTCGTTTAGATATCATGTTAAACTATAGGTCCACGCTTCATATCGCCTTGGTGCTGAATAGGACGCTAAATATCAAACTAAACATCATTATATTTGTTGGAATGATTTACATGTCAGTATTGTATATCCCCTTAATTAAGTTGTCTGTGGAGAAAGAGAAAATATCTTTTCTTGCTGAAGTGAAATCTAATTTTTCCCGTGTCTCTTCTTCTCAGGTGATACCTTATACAGTCACAAAAGTATTGCGTATTCTGAATGTATGATCCCAAAGGTCTACTGCACCATAATGAATAAAATCACAAGAACGGAAGGGAATTGCTTAAGAAATGTTATCATAATTTTATTTAAAAAATCAGTAATGGACCAATTTTATCCACCTCGTCCTCCTAGTATTAATTGATATTATATTTTTCAATTTTATGTCATATTAATTTGATTTTTATTAATCAACGGTTTTGTATAAAAAATGTTTTCATAATAATCAATTAATTTTCTCATTGCTCTTAGTCTTATCCAATAAATTACACAAAAATAAAAAAAAAATATTCACATTACATAGCAGTGAAAATTGTCATTTTAAATTTTTAAATGAATCTATTTATTTTCAACCTAATTTTAATTAGAACCATAACTTTTTCTGACATTAACTTTTAATTTAATTAGTTACTTTTTCATAGCCTTAATTTAAAATATTAATTCTTAAGTTTCTTATTAACTTTTCCAACGATGTCGAAAGACCACCATAACATGACTAACAAGGGACATCACCCAAATGTCCTGCTCCTATTTCATTTTTTTTTTTTTTTTTTGATATAGGACATGTATGCATTACCTAGGTATTTGTGATGACAGAAAATTTTGCTATGGTGCATGTTTTCTGTCTTTTTTTAAAAATAATTTTTAAAAGTTGTGATGTGGTTATTAGAGATTACTGCAGAAGTCCCTTACTGCCCCTTGTAAACGGAGTGTTAATGAAAAAGAGTGAAGAATAACCATGTGAATGCAAAAAGGCCTAGAAGGAAGAGTGTGGCCTTGACGGCAGCCATCTTGAAATCTGCCATTTTGAATTAAGGTAAAGTTTTTACAAAAGAAATAGGGTAATATGATACATAATTTCAGGTTAGAATTTAATCAGGAAAACAATGATGAAGTCAGTTTTAAGATATGCACATTTGGGGAAAAGTTACAGGCATATTAATTGTTTATACTTACTATGTGCCTAAGTCCCTTAGCTCATCTTTTAACCCGCGTATTAATGGTAATAAGTGGATAAAAGCTTCAGTAATACATATTAGGCCTAGAGGGAAGTGATATGCTAAGGGTAACCCTGACGGTAGCCATCTTGATATCTCTCACTTTGAATTAAAGTGAAGTTATGAAAAATGAAAACCATAGCATGTAACACCTCATTTTAATAGCAAATTTTTCCAAAAAGCTAATGGTATGCTTATTTTTGGATCAAAAGATCCAATGTATTTCAGGCAAAAAATTTGTTCTAGGCCTTATATCTTAAGAACTACATATAGTGTAGCGAAACCAAAACTATCACTTAACTCAGTATGATGTGCTAAAGTCCTTAAAAGATACGAAAACTCGATTTAGGGTCCGTTGGAAATTTTTATGGCTCCTGATCTAAAAAAATCAATATATTTCATTCAATCACACATTTTCTTGTAGGTCCCATATATGGAGAACTACATATAGTGCAGCCAAATCGAAACTATCAGTTAGCTCAGTATAATGTGCTTATTCCGTAAAAAATAAGAAAACTCGATTTAGGGGCCGTTAAGAAATTTTGTTGCTCCTAATCTAAAAAGTCCAATATATTTAATTCAACAATCAAACGTTTTCTTGTACGACTTATATCTGGAGAACTACATATAGTGTAGCCAAACCCGAACTATAACTTAACTCGGTATGTTGTGCTTATTCCGTAAAAAATAACAATACTCGATTTCGGGCTCGTTCAAAATTTTTGTGGTCCCTGATCCAAAAACTAATTATTGGCCAAGTTTGCAATCTTTGATGCATTTTTGATCATTCCTAAAAATTTTGGCCAAGATCGCAATCTTTTGAACCATTTTTTGGATCATTCCTAAAATTCTCTATGGCAATTTTTTAGCTAGTCGGACAAAAATGTCAGTCGTTTTATAGTGATTGTTGTCGAAGGTTCATATTTGTAAGATTTATAATCAGTTTTGATCGGGAACTCGATCAAGTCACACCTCTTTATAAACAAGTTACCTGTTTTCATATTATAGTCATGGTACAACCAGGTGTTCGGAACAGTCATATTATGTCTCTTTGATATTTTCTATCATTGCTGCTGTTTCTTTAAAGTTATATATATTAAACATATTTTATTGTTTGTCGTTTCCGCAACATGTCCACTACATTTCCTGATAATTTTGTGTTCATATAACAACAATTTGTTATAATTTCATTTGTATTTCTTTACGTCACATAGGTCCATAGGCTTCTCATGTATTCTGTTTGAAATAAATAATTACATTGCAAATCTTCAAAATTCAGAAAGATTGCTGAATGCTTATCCCAATACTATTCATGAACTGACAAATAGTAACTCTTAAAGATGTAATAAATTCAGAAAACATAAGTCATGGCAACAATTACAAAGTGCCAGTTGGAATCTTAAAACATGAGGTGAAAATTAGGAGTATTGCCAATTTGAAAGATAGAATAATGGACGTTCGGTGCACATTAGAAGTAGTACTAAATTCATACTCGTTAACTATAGAACAACAATAAGCGTACCATTGGCTTTTTGGGAAAATTTACTATTAACATGAGGTGTCACATGCTATGGTTTTCATTTTTCAAAACTTCATTTTAATTCAAAGTGGCAGATTTCAAGTCACTTTCCTCTAGGTCTAATATGTGTTACTGAAGCTTTTATCCACTTATTACCATTAATACGCGGGTTAGAAGATGAGCTAAGGGACCTATGCACATAGTAAGTATAAACAATTAATATGCCTGTAACTTTTCCCCAAATGTGCGTATCTTAAAACTAACTTCATCATTGTTTTCCTGATTAAATTCTAGCCCGAAGTTATGTATTATATTACCCTATATATATAAAGAAAACATGCACATGAAGAAAACATAATGCATGCATGCCCTCTATCAGCAAAAAAAGTTCATTAAAATCGGAGCCGGACATTTGGATGATGTCCCTTGTAAGATGTGGATTTATTTACCTCTGTAATAGATAACAATATACAAGAATACTCCTACCTAAAAGTTTGTAACTTACCTGAAGTCTATATCATTAAGAATCCTAACGAATTTATAAGAAAATAATATATATCTTTGTTTCGTTTTTGTCTTTAGACTAGATTCAGGTCTATTACAAGAACTAGATTTCTGTCCAACTTCAAACTCCTTAAACAAAATTTACTTAATATGAGACTCGTAAAAGAATTTAAAATTCAAATTTTCACTTATATCTATGAACTAATAAAGTAAAAACTTTGCACTATATGTAATATGTCTTCTTGGCGCTAGACTAATATGAAATAAAAGAAAATTGTAGAACTTGAATATCAAGTATGCCCTTAGTAAATATATTATAACACAGTTTATGTATTAGGCAACATATCATTCTATTCCTTTGTCTTTTCTTTACATTAAGAAATTCAATAAATGTTTTACGTTTTGCTTTTAGAATTTTCAAATTACATCTTAGGTAGATTTATATGAAATAATATTTTTAAAAAAACAACGCCCGTCTTTCTTACGTGGATCATTAGTAAGCCGACTTAAAAAAAATACATCACGTCACTATATTTTGTGACTTAGTACATTAAACTAAACGTTTACATTGTTTGACAATATAGTCAGTGTAGATTGTCATTTGTTCACATAATGACTTTTTCTAAATGAAAAAAATAGGTTTGCGAACAATATGTGAGTGTATTATTTCGCCAGTCATAATTTAATTTCAAAGGACAGCACACACATACACACACTACACAGTTACAATGACACAATAAAATTGGTACATAATTATTACAAAGTATTAGACAAACATATTCGATACATCTATTAATCTATTAATCTATTATTTTACACTTTTTCTTCAAATTTTACAACAAAAATGCTAAAATTTCATAAGAATCTACTCAAAGCTTCTCCAAAATATCTTGTAAACAAATGTACCTGTGCATTAATGGTATCATCATTTTGCATATTGAACGTGTATTCTCGTACTATTATGTTCTTTTTTAATGTTTCTTTCATATTATCGTTATCGATAAAAAAATACATACCTACAACACAATCATTTCTACATATTTTCAATCAACACCATGCTCAAACACATTCTACCGATTTTCATTGAAAAAGACGTAATTACAGACAAACCCAAAAATGTAGCAAATGAGGGGTAGAATTTCAGCAGTTCGGACACTTCCCAATACTACTAACAGTTCGGATTTGGTTTTTAAAATCAATTTACAGTTTAGGTTTTTGCTACCACTGGAGGCGTTTTCTAGGATAGTCTTTCTCAAAATTGATTCTAATTATTCAATGCTTCATAACTTTACAGTCTATCATTTCACGACACATCGTATGGGGCTGCATGTCTCACCGGTTGAGAACCACTACAAAGATGCCAAACAGTATTTACACCACGACATGTGAGACTGTGTGAAAAGACACTGTCAGAATAAGGCAAAAAAGACCAGTAATCTGATTTGAACACAGGTAGCTTGGTTGATAGTCACGTTAATACTTACTTCTACTCCGCACCAAACAATCACAATCCCTTCCTGTTAGCCACTTGTTTCGCCATTTGCCGTTCTATGTTGCCACATTGTCATATTTTTACTGGGATCTACTGCCGAACAAGGTCGCAGACATTAAATATCATTATGTTCTCGTCTTCTTTTCACCTCTAGCATCATCCCTCGTTGTGCAAGAGCGTGAGTTTTAGAACTCCTGATGTAGATCTACTGATGTAGGTACATAATAGAACTCCGTCATATTACCTGAAAACCGTCAATTCCTTTGCTAAGTTAATGATACTAATTGAACCGTGGCCGCTCAATATACGATTAGTGTTGAGTTTTTTTTTTTTTTTTTTTTTTTTTTTTTACTTTATTTAGCAAAGCGCATTGAACACGAATGGCCCTTAAGATTGTAAAGACTCCTTTACTGCCTCTAAAAGCAATCCTAGTTATTCGTATGACAAACTGCTTGTAAGATCTTATTGTTCTATATGTACCTATAAAATGTGTCAAAATTAGTTTTTTTTAATGTCAGCTGTAGTTTAAATTAACGGTTTGATTATCACATTTCATGCGTTTTTAGGTAAACTAGTTTGCACGAATACAGAAGAAATGAATTAGAAACAAAGTTTAGAAAATATCTATACAGTTATTGTACATTTACGGGTACACTGACATCGTGATACAAAATTACAATTCGATAAATTTAGTTTTTCCAAACAGAGTTTTTTATTGCATTATATGATATGCGCTCCCCAGTGATCTACTGGCTAGCGAACGCCTTTGATATACGCGGACATGCATTCGATTTTCGGTGGAGGTAATGTGCTGCAAAAGGGAGAAAAAAATACTCAGTTTGAAAGTTAGTATTAACCAGTAGCAGAAGTTGTTGAGAGCAGTAACAAGGTGTATCTCAAGGAGTGCAACGCACCAGGGCCGCAGCATGAAAGGATCCCGCTCCAACCAGAAGCCACTGTTTGAAGCTCATACTACTTATTACTGAATATCTAAATTAGTCTGTTATTCATGTTGAGTGATATACGTACATTTTTAATTTTCATATTAGTAGCAAAGTTGATATTCCCTCTAATATTGTTAAATGTTTAAAAGGTAAAAATGATTTAAATATGAAAGCAGTTAACATAGCTCGTATTATATAATACGCTATGGTATATGTTCCAGGTAGCCAGCTTAGGCTGGGTTCTTGAATGCAAAATAACACAAGCGTCACTGAAATAACGGCAAAGCTTATCAGTAATGTATCCTAATAAATTATCGGTAGTATGTTATTGAATGCTCGAAATGGGTTAATACTCCATTTTCATACTGGTATCTTTCACAGTGGGAATGTAGATGTAAAATTTCTATTGGGCGGTACTCTTGAAAAATCATATGTAAAATATATTGACTAGCAGCGCTAGCGTTCGACCTTCTCGTTTAGAACCCTGGTTATATATAATGTTTCGCAAGCTAGGAAAATGGTAATCTTAAAGAAATAGAAAGAAAGGCAATAACGTCCCCCTTCTTTCAGTTCCTTATTTGTCTGATAGTAGTTCGTAAAGTAAAGATGAAAATCGCCAGTGGTTGTTGGCATTTCAAACTATTTTATTTCAAAATCGAAATCCAATTTTGACTTATAAAATAGATGTTTGCTTTCAAAATCAAAAATCACTTTCCGTTTTTGTTATCGAATAATTGATTACAATTTTTGAAACCGAAAAACCAGTTTCGGTTATGAAAACCCAAAAAAGCTGTTTCGGTTTTCAAAACCTAAACCGAAAATACGGAAACAGAATTTTCAGATATTCAATTTCTCAAGAAATTAAAACTGTCATGAAATGTTAACAGTACTGTTTGAGACTACTAAGTTCATCGCCACTGAAGTAACAATAACGAGATGTTGATATGGAGAAGATTGAAGTTCGACAGTCACCTAATTAGCCATAGTTCTTCTCGTCGCTCCGAGCTGTAACGACACGAAGAGGCACGTACCTAGTCTTCTTTTGTTAAGAGGACATCGTCATCACCGAATAACCGTATGTCCGTTCAGAGGCACCTAGGAGCTTCGTCTTTTTGATCGAAAGAACGAAGAGAGAACAACAAGGAACCACATCATTCTGCCAGCCAATGTGTCTACTACATCTTTTCTTTAGTTAATCCTTTTTATTTCCTCTTTCACCTTCGTTTATTCAATGTTTATTCATGTCTTTTTCTAATTCTTAATTTCATTTGAAGCATTCCTAGGTACAAGGTCCCAGACAGAATAAAAGTAAAACTAGAAGCTAGAATTTTGAATAAGTATTAAAGTCCTAAGTGGGTTTGTTGGCAAATCATCATTCATCCATATATTTTGCATATTCTATATGAGCTACAAGGGAGACATTTCCAGAAGTGCACAATACATTCCAGCAAAAACACGAAACAAGTTAAAATTAGACCCAAAGTTAGCAAAAGGTACGCTCCCATCAAATCGTGTAAGGAAAATGGGATATTATCATCATCCCGCATTATTGACGATCTTTGTGGTCTTATAATAAAGATGTATCGTAAGACGTCACGCTTCCACAATGACTGAAGACCAGCTTCATAAGATCGATCTATGATTTTTGTAAAAGTATCAGTGAAAGGAGATCCTCGTTTCATAAGAAATACTGATGGATAATAAAATACTTCTTCGTTGATAGCATAAAACAATGGTCTCTCATCATAATCCAATTTGCTTAAAATATTTACCTCAAACTCGAAAGCATACTTTAAATTCAACACTGAAATATTCCTACTAGAATAGACGCTATTGAGCGATTGTGTGATGGTGATATATTTCTTATGCATTTCTTTTACAACTGGGTCATCTGAGTTACGTAATAGTTTACGAAAATGGTCGTAACCTCCGAAGGGCAATCCAGAGTGAAGGAGATCTTCCATTGTTTTAATAGCTGGCTGTCTTTTGGGCTCCGTAAGAAAACCGAACAAAGCACCTTGGTAACCGGAATTAAATATAAGCGAACAAATTACCCACAACATAAACAGAAATCTAGTCAGAAACTTCGGAGGTTGCTTAGGGACTGATACACCTAACGCAATGGATAGAATATACATGAACAGCATAGTTAAATCCAAAGTATTTAAGTCATTTTGGTATCTCGATCGCATTACAAACAGAATAATGTAAAATACAGCTATTACTGCTATATATGAAACCGCTATTGAAATCCAAGGACTGAGTTGAAAGGGGAAAAACAAACTCATCCATCGAGGATAGAAATCAGGTGTTGGTACTATCCAAACTACATGAATGAAGTCCCTTGTAAGAATCATATCAAAGTGTGGATATAGTTCATAAATTGGTTGTCTTCCAATCAAATTTCCCTCGTAGTTCCCACATTTGATTTGTGCAATAATACCTGTGTGGGAACAGTTTGGAAATGTCATTTGTGGAGCGCATGTCTTAAATGAGTTGCATAGCGATGAGGCTTTCAAGGTTAGATTTAAGGCTTTTTCAAATGTGTGAAGTAATCTTCCTACCAAACCGCCATAGCGAGGTTTCTTCCCCGACTTTCCTATCAAAATAATATATGGGTGTATACCGTTAAGTAAGCTAATAAGAAGAGAACATTGATGTAAATTTCTTACTTTATCTGGAAATAAGTTGACATCTTTTGAGAAACGACCATATACCCATTTGTTTAATAATACCGGTGATTCTGCGCTTCGGCAATGTGTTTCGATAAAAGGATAATATGTATAGACCATTATGTTATAAGATTTTGTCCATTTTCCATGTTGATCGTTTGATTCTCCAATTATAATTAAAACGTTATACACATCATTTGATAGCAGAACTTCACACATATGTTGAATACTTTTTACATTCCAGTTTACAGTTGAAAGTGCAATTAATATTTTACTACGTGGGTTCCACACATTAAGATTTCTAACATTTCGAATGATATATCGTATCGAATAGGGATTTCTTAGAATAAACATGTAAGACATATTGTCTCGCTCGTATAACCAATAGAAAGAAAATATATTTCTAACAAATGCAGTCTTTATATTTAATAGAAGTTTCGGCGTGAGTTGTTGATTCCTTATTATGTTGTCTCTAATATGATTGTCTTCTTTGTCCATGAAGAGTACCAGGGTGCGAGTGGTGTTGAAGTATTTCCATAATACATTGTTCACGCACTGAAGTAATGAGTCTACATATTGATCAACCTCTACGGTGAAGGAAAATGCCTCAGATGTGGTGTTGAGATATACGGAAATATGTAGGAGAAGAAATACTAATGTTACGTTCATTTTCGTAAGCTTCTGAAAGAAAATAAATCATCTAAAGTATGTTACGTATTGTCACTTATAGCTAATAATACTAAATTTATCATTACGAATGAAATATTTGTGTCTAATAACGATAGTACTTAAACTAGAGTGTTACGAACTGTCTTAATTGAATTACTTAAGTGTTTTCGAAGATATTGCGAATCTTTTATATCTACATAAAAGACCTCTCGGGACAGTTCGTCCCTTGCGACAACATTATTAAGATAAATAAGAAATAATAGAATCAAATACAGGTAAAGATTAATTAATACGACTTAATGAAATAATAATTAGAGAAATGATATTTAAAAACTGTGCAATCATGAGATTGTTACACAATTAGTGATTGTATGCTAAATAAAGATTTCAATGGTAGATAATATAGAGGAAAGAGATCTTTGATTGCCTTTAAATTGTTACAATAAATATAGTCACCTAGAACCTAAATGGCTTTATAAAATTTGATTGATTAGTGAATTATTTATTATAGTATCAAGAGTGACACTATGTATATGACATAATATTAAATTCAAGTAAAATTACATTAAATGTTGTCAATTAAAAATTCTGTGAAGAGTAAAAAACAAAACCGCTCGATGAAAATATTTCTAAAATAAACAGTAGATTTTTACTTTCATCATGTTTAATAAAAGAGATAAATGAATGAATAATTTCACTTAAAAAATATAGTTTTATCATAACAGTTTAGCGTATATATTAATTTCTACATCGTCAGACTTTTCTTGGTGCAATAAATTAATCAGTTTTATTCTTATAACCTAGCCACTGGCTACGTGTACCTTAACAGTTGAAGATGGTTACGTAAGTTATAGTTGTTAGTATATTATATTTATTGGTATATATTTTCTATATATATTGATTAATGTATATTATTAACTCTAGAAGACCAAGGGGGGTCAATTTTGGCCGTGAGTTCTTTTTCATTTAGTTTATATATATTAATATGTATTCAGGATCCTCTGTTTTTTATTATTGTTTCTTTTGATGAAAGGTTCATTTTAGCTTTTTTTCAACTGGAATATATTGCATTGCTTTTTTGTAATAATAATAATAATAATAATAATAATAATAATAATAATAATAATATAATTCATGTTGCGCTGGCTGATTTGGGCCGCTCTTGGTCATGGGTGCTACCCATCTTTGTTTTCCCTAAAGCTCTTTTCATTTGTATTTTGACATCTAAAAGTTCTATTCTTTTTAAAAATGTTATTTTTCTCCATTATATAAACGCTTAGGCTCTTATAGAACTGGTCGAGTGTTAGTTATAATACTAGTTTCCTGCATAGTATTATAAGAAATTTTGTATAAAATATAAGCAGTTTTACTCCTGTTTTTTTTTACAAATAAAAACCACAATTTCTTGAAAAGTTTGTTTTTTGAAATTTAGTTAAACACGTTAACTCAAATTGAACAAATATATTCAGAAAGTTGCTTAAAACCAGCGCGGGCAACTTTGACTCCTCCTTGGTCCTTCATGTGACAGATGCATGGTTTTTCTAGGGTTAATATATATTTATCAGTAAACATATTTACTTAGTATATTTAGTTACGGGTGTACTCACATAATTTTAGTACTTTAATCAATATTTTCTATTGAATTGCAGTAAATTATATTCAGGTATATTCATTATACTTGTTCAACGTACAACCTAAGTGGAGGATACTGGAAATACAGGGGAGAAATTTTGATTCAAAAGTTTGAGAAATTTTTCTCCCGAATTTCACTTGCGACACCCCTAACACCTATTACGTCACTGAAAATAGATACACTGGTAATTTTTCAAATTTTTACAAGTTTGAATGGGTGCGTAAGCCGATTGAAGTTTGGAATGCTATTGATATATACACACATTGTTCTACATATTGCTATACATATACATATATATTGCTACACATTTTGTTATACACATTGCTATATATATATGTTACATAATTACACATAAAAACACATGATTGCTGATTATATTTGCATTACTAAAATTTTGCAAAGTTTATTTGTTCACTCCATTTTTACACTTCACTTTCACATATTGAGTTTACTTAGATATTCTTTGAACAGTCTGGATATTCCTTCCTGTGTTCCACAACAACTTCAAGTAGGTACTGTTTCTGTTCCTCGTCCTTTGTGATGATAATACCTATATACTCTTGTACGGGAGCAACTCCGTGTTCTCTATGGTCCTTAACTACTTGCAAGTGTTTAACTACTTCATAAACAGCTAGGTAGCCAGTGTTCGATTTCTATGTCTTCGAGTGTTCTGCAAGAAATGTTGTTCGAATGCTCAGATGTTCAAAAAACTGCTCATGTTCTTCGTTACGAAATTCTCGATCCTGGCATCTTGTAGTGAAACAAGAACATCTCGAGGTATTTGCAGGCGTTTTGGAGGCTCATTATTACTAGTACCTGTGTTCAAGTTTTCCACCATTTCTTGCTTTGTATCTGTGGACAATTTGTCGTCGAAGAACGCCAAGCCAATGAGTTCTTTATTCAAATACTAGAGATGACCACAAATTTTTCCTGGGCTTTGTAAACGGCTGGATATCTGTTTCATATTCAAAAAGGTTTAATGTGGAAAACTTAATGACATGAGATATATATTAAAGCTGTAAGCCTGACATTTAGTTATGTATTAATAGGAGAAGACCATTTAATAGCACTAAATAAACAAATTATGAAAGAACTTTGAACATAAAATACAATTTTAACTCTATGCACTAAGACGAAATCAATTCAATTATGCTAATCAAAAAATATTAGTTCTAACTTCTTTTAAGACGTACCCAAAGGTTTAGTTGGGTAAGCTTGTCACACACTAATAAACACTATTTGTATTTTTGTTTAATCACAATGCGTAGTAAATAAAAACACCTTAAATAATGTATAAGCCAAACTATAAATTTTAACTAACAAATCAGGAATGACTGATATTCCCCCTGTGAATATAAATGTAACTTATTATTATTATTATTATTATTATTATTATTATTATTATTATTATTATTATTATTATTATTATTATTATTATTAATTAATTAATTAATTAATTAATTAATTAATTAATTAATTTATTTATTTATTAGATGCCTATTAATTAAAACATGACTTTTTCTTTCTCCAAACACTGACCTCTTCTAATGGCTAATGTTTTGCGTTTTTGATCTTTTATATAGGAATTTCGACAATATAAAGTTTAAAATCCATGTACATCTAATCTGGGTGCTGAGGCGAAATCTTCAATTCAACTACAAAAAGCAACACTGTAAGGCAAATCACAGTAAAATGGGATACAATTTTGGAGCGTTTTTCAAAGAAGCATTCTAGATACTCACTTAGAGATTCAGTGTTATAAAGAAGAGTTTAATTATTTTCGTTTCGAAAACTATTAAGTGCTATTATTATAAAGTAGTTTGGAATTGTTCCAGTGTAGACTTCTTGTAGGAATCTCCGACAATTTGTTAGTTTCTTAATAAAACCTTATATTCTCTTCTACAAGTGTACCATTTCTCATTCCTTAATTATTTGTATCACGCCATATTTTGTTGAAAGTATGTATCCGAAATTATGAGTTTTGGTACAGAATAATTTGCAAACACAGTACTGAATTACACTAAAATTCACAATATTTACTCGAATGAAAAATAAAATAACATCACTGATATATTTTATCATCGATGGATATCTGAACCAAAAGTTCTTGAAGGAAATTCAATTCAAATTTATGTCTCCTTGTAAAAATAGAACTGCACAAGTTTGATTCACCGAATCAAGTGTTTATGATCTCAACTGAGGAATATATTTCTTAAGGTTTTCAATCACGATAATATATCTTTAAACACATAAAATATTATATAGAACTAATAATTGTGTCAAAAGAAATTTTTCAATCTTACAAGCAAGGGGCGCGATATCGAGACTCGAATTGCGCAATAAGAGTTACATATACTGAAAGAGCATCAGGTAGTTAGTAAGTTACCAAATTATTAGCTGCAGTCCGCCAGTAGGGGAAAAGTTATGGGATTGTAAAGTTCAGAACCTGACGTACGGAAACCACACAAAACTTATCATTTGGCTTGTTCCTCTTTGTATTGACAAGAGATAATGAACTCTAACGTATTCCCATCACAGAACATAATGTTTGACATAAGAAAATCTGTATAAGAATTGTCAGTGTTGCCATCTATAGAAATTACAGTGTTGCCCGAATAAAAATACCGCGAAAAGCTTGGTTTGCAGCGAATGAAAGAGTAAACACAACGGTGTTTCGTGACATAATTTTGCCCGACTGGTGGACTGCAGCTAATAACGTGGTCACTTCATGATTGATGCTCTTTCAGAATATACTTTCTAACCCGTATTGTGCAACGCAAGTCCCGATCACGTACTATTTGCTTGCAAGCTTTTCGAGGTATTCTTACTCTGGCAACACTGTAATTTCTATGTATAACAACACTGACAGTTCTTCTCATACAGATTTTCTTATGTCAAACATCATGTTCTGTGATGGGAATACGTTAGAGTTCATTATCTCTTGTCAATACAAAGAGGAACAAGTCAAATGCGAAGTTTTGTGTGGTTTTCGTACGCCAGGCTTGAAATATACAGTCCCATAACTTTTTCTCTACTGGCGGACTGCAGCTAATAATTTGGTAACTTACTAACTACCTGATGCTCTTTCAGTATATGTAACTCTTATTGCGCAATTCGAGTCTCGATATCGCGCCCCTTGCTTGTTAGTGTTGCAGTATGTTTTCATATTGTCTAAATTTAAATTATATTAGATTTTCTACGTACATTTCTTGTTCTTTACTAAAGAGAAGAAACAATAGATCATTAGTTCCTGCACAGTCCGAATCAGGCACAGCTTTCTTCCAGACTGGAAAAAGTTTCAAATATACATATAGTGAATATTTTCTCTTCCAATAGTATGATAATATTCATTGAAGTACATACATATATCATGTTGCCGAAAGAAAGAAATATTTTTTTTAAAAAAAATTAAATATCTAAACTTAATGATATTTCACATTTTACTTAAATTATTATGTTCAGAATTATGGCATGAAATTGCAAAATTCCATTTGTTTACATTTATTCAAATTAATCTGCATCATTTTTAGTATGCACTGAAAAGTTTAACGTGCAATATTTTGCTGTCAGATAAAAGGGATTTGTTTGTGTACCAACAATCAATTACTTTCGTCATTTTAGAACGTTGAAGTATTTCTGAGGAAACAAAGAAATTATTAAAATAAATTAAGAAAATTTGCAATGTCAGACGTTTCATTTTATTCACAAGATTTATATTCAGAGTTAGCATTTATTATGGCCTAAAATTGTTCTTACATATATACAAGAACATAAACATCTGTTTTATTGGATCTAGGTTTTATTGCACTAAAAGAGAAAATTCACCTTTACGTTTTGTTTCAAGTAATTACAACACACTGCAGGATGATATATTACTGCACTAGTTAATACTAGGGTACTTTTAAAACGTTTTCTCGATAAATTTTTCTTTAATTTTTTCTTCAATCTCGACATTCACAATACAGGGTATATGATTAAGAAAGTGAATTTTAATATTATGAATGCTATTAACCATTAATGTATTTCATTCGGTTCAACTGATATTTGTGTTCGGATAATAATAAATGTTTCTGAGGCTAAATTCTTATCTGTTTCATGGTTTGAACGTTTCAAATGTTCATTTTCAAGCGTTGAACGTTTTTGGAATCCTGATCTTTACTCAGTGCCGGACCAGGGAACCTAAGCCCTCAGTTTTTTCAGTAACAAAAATAAATGAAACTATTATTGTGTTTTGTTTTAATTTAACTTTTATTCTTTATTGGGAAAACTTTAATTTAACTTTATTGAAACATTAGATATAGTTTCAGTTGATTGTTTTCTGTTATGCAATGTGTAAAACAGTGACCACCAAACCGTCGATCGCGAGTTACTAGTAGGTCGTGGGATATTTCTGTAGATCGCGTTAACGCTCCGGTTGGCTAACCTTGATTCCTCCACTGAGCTGACGCTGACAACAACTGCTTGTTTCTGCTGCGCAACTGCCATTGCCAGGATTTAAAAACGGGACGGTAGCAAAGAAGCTTCATAAGTTTTACGATCACTAGTGTAAAATAATACTTGAGATCCACAATGTCAACGTCCAACCTTGCTGTAATATTCATCAGGAGAGAGTTAAGTTGGAAACTTCTGCAGAACCCATGAAAAATTGTAAACTAATGAAATACCTATTATAGTCTGGGTTCTGGCTGCCCTTCCACACCAAGTTTTATCTTCTAGATCCTCCAATGCCTTCACTTAGGAAGCTTCTGTTCCTCGTATAACTACTTTAGGTGCATGGTTCGTACTTCGTGGTCTTTTAGTTTAAAAAAAAATCGCATAAAAATATAACTCTATATAATATAGAGGTTTTAGGAAGGTTAGTAAACTAAATATTGTCACAATAATTTTTATTGTTATAATAAAAGTGGCACGATGGCTCACTTGTGATGTTAGAGATTACTGGTTAGATCTCAGGCCATATAAGTTTGTAGAGAACAACATCGCTCATCACAGATTCTCATTGAGCCAACTATGTTATAATCAGTCACTTCCATTAACCATTCATCAACTTTAACCTACAGGTAATAACTGTGAGGCATAAAACTTCATAAAATATTAATTATTCTATTAAATACAGTGGGCTCTTTTTAATTCGAAGTCCAAGGGGACACGAAAAAACTTCGAATTATCCAAAATTCGAATTATCCAAAATTCGAATTATCCAACAACATTCATTTTCACATTTATAACAACAAACAAACCAAAGTACTGTTCATCAAAAACATATTCATATGATGTAGACTTTGCCTTTAAAGCAGATTATAATTTGCGTGATCGAATACCGCAAACTAACAAACGACATTGACTCCACATAATTCAAACTACGTGTACAATGGAAAATATATTTACGTACAACACTACAACATACATTGAATAGCCCAAACAATTAAACACCAGTAACAATTTGAATATTCTGTTCTTACTTTTAAGAAATTGTAAACTTCATTTGCTTAAATTTGATTGTTTTTGTTCGGTCAATAAATCTTAAATTTCTTGTATTGCGTGGAATACGATATTAATAACATTTGTTTGACTTTGTGAATAATTCATCTTAAATTTTCAACCAATTCTGAAACAAGATGTGATTGACATAAGTTCTTTATCTTTACTTCTTCTCCAACTCACCTTCATCTTTATCATTACATAGATTTTCTATTTATCTTTTTTATTACTCTTCCCTATGGCTGCATCTGGATAACTGAAAACATGTTAAAACTGTATTTCTCTGTTTACATCTGTCCAACATTAAAAATTTTCAATTGTATTTACTTCCAATTATCCAAAAACATAGGTTCAAAAGTTCGATTTATCCACGATCTTTTACTATTGTTTTCAATACAGTTTTCAAGGGGAATGGACTTCTGTTCGAATTATCCAATATTTCGAATTATCCAAGTTCGAATTAACGAGACTCCACTGTAATAACTTATGATAATAATATTGAATGTGAGAGATAAGCAAAACTGGATTCAATAATGATATTTTGAATATCCATATACGAGAGAATAGATAATTATTTGTATGCTATGTAAGAGCACTGATTTATTATAAATAGATCTTCTATAACTTTAAACTTTTAGATCGAAAGTACAAAGTATAGTCGGATCTGGGTAGAACAGTTTCATAACATAAATTATTGGAATTCAATTATAACATACAATATAGTGATCAATTAACTCGAAGAAAGGAGCCTGTGCTTAAGTGTAAATAAAAGGGAACATAATTCCTCAATACTGAAGAAATAATATCCTCTTGAACTGCCATTAGAATATTGAGAATACTATATAATTTTTGAGAGAGGATTCTAGATAATAGGATGACCAGATGTCCCAAACTTACCGGGACACTCTTCATTTTTCACTAGGTGTTTCAAGAACATTTTTCGGGATACTTAAATGTTCCTCTTTCAAAAAATGGTTGCTTTGCATGAAAGACATAAAACTTAATTTGAAGAGTGCAATGACCTACATATCATTGTTGATAACTGCGAAATGGAATTTGCTTTATGTGTTTCCGGAACAAACGTGTAACTATCTAAAATAATTTCATCTTCAAGCTATATTATTTCAAGCGAACATGATTTGAACATTAAGAGATATTTTCTATTATTACTCATAACAGTAACAAGTGCTCTTACCTCCATCCATCATCCATTGCAGTTTTGATGTATTACAGTTATTGAGCTCTTTAGATGTAAATCTGATACCGTTTCTCTTTACAACACATAAAATAAACCAATCAGCTTCTGATTTCCAAAGCTGCCTACATAATAACACATAATATACTCAGTCATCCATGAAATCTTAAAATCCCCGCGGAGAACCGAGCAATTGGTCCATTTATTTGGTGTCGCCATTCCCCTCATTGGGGACATAAAGAGGAAAAACAGAATTCAGTTTCGTTGGTATAGATGTTAATTATTCCATTGGAAGAAATGTCATTGCGTTAGGCAATTAGTTATATTATTTCTAATGTAACACTTTACTACATATAAAATATACCCGTAAATCAATATTTCAGAATGACCTTCTACACCAAACTTTCGAATAGATAGTGTATTGTCATAATTATAACTGTGTTTACAAAATGGTTGATAATACATAAAGATTCCTGACGAGTATAATAATACATAATTGTAAGTATTTACTTTTTGGTATTGCCTCGCATACAAAACTATCGGTCATGAACATTACAAAGTAGCAACATTCCGAATCCTGTAAAGAACCTCAATGATTCTTGAATTGTTGTGGCTACCATATACTTTAATACTGCAGTCATGAAGTACCATGAATACTAGGGATCATTACAATAAGAATACTGTACATATGTTTTGTATTGCGATGTCATTATTTGTTCCAAAGTTGCGTGTTGTAGTAATATTTATTAAAGTATAGATTTTGGGAATAGCTTAGATGACATAATGAAAGGTTTTAGTTTCGTTATTTCAATATCTATATATTGATATTACTACAGTAATATTTTACTTTATTTCAGGTTTCTGTTTCAATGCCGTTGAAGAAAACTTCTTTCCAAAACGGTAAGTATATGCTTTCGATCCTATGTTTTGCCAACTTTCGGCCCTATGTTTTGCCAAACTTATATACAGATTATCCATCACATTGGATACGTAATTCTCCTTGTGCTTTATTATTTTCATTTCTGTACTAACAACTTCTATTTATTATAATTAATTATTTTAGCTTACTCTTTACTCCTTACCTTAATTATGTTTATTTCTACATATTGATATATGTCTTTCCCTTCCAGGACCTACTAACATCTACTACACAAGAACATCCTTTTGACAACGCGCTACGTATTTAAGGTAAGTAAACCTATTCATCATTATCGGATTTCTTAATAAATTAAACCATACTTCTAATATGAAACAAGTTATGCAAGCATATTAAATAACAAAAAGATGTAATGTGAACAGCTTTAAATTAAACATGATATGCTGGATCGGATTCATATTATAGCCTTAACGTTAATGAGTAAAAATATAATGTATTACCGTATCTTGTTAATTGTAATTTTGAAGCAAGTATTTTGTATTATTTTTCTTACTTACATATCTAATAATTTGAACAATGAATGGAAGTTCTAGGAGAGAAAGTCACTCAATCTTAGATCCAATTAGTTGCGTATCTTCTTATTTTGCATGTCCTTCACCAAAAACAAACGTGTTTTATGCCTTTCGTCTTCCAAAGTGTATGGTCTGTACTTCCTTCCAGAAAGGGGAAAGTGTTCAATATATAAGCTGCTTTTATCCTCCCCCGTGCTGTATTTTCTGGACTCACCACTGACAAGAACTGCTAATTGTCTTAGTCATTTCATACAGTGTAGAAAGTTCAGTGCCTAACGATTATGACATTATAAACTACGCACCCAATTTACTGGTCTATAAGGATTTGAGAACAACTTGTTCGTTTATGTAACAGCATTTTGTAGAATTTTTCAGGCTCACCTTTTAATTTAATTTTATTTTTTATTATTCTTTATTGTCCTTAAGTTATACATTACGAATTAAAGAACTAATGCGAAGTATACTGAAGGCTTTTAGAAGGGTGATGGTTTCTTTCGCCACTACATGAGAGTAATTGAAACAAAGCTAGTACTGACATCTTGCATGGGCAGTAGGACTCCTTTCATTACAATCAATCATGAATACAGTGTATTTATACATCTGTAGTTGTATTTAGTTTTGAGGCAATTAACATTGAGTCTGAGTACGAATTATTACATCATTTGAAATAATATACATGAAAAATTTAAATAAAATAAGGTAATAGGAATTAATTTAAAAATAAAAGATATAGGCCACCACACTAGGGTTACCAGATTTGTAACATTAGAAAGGAGGACACTTTGACTTTTAAAAGATCACTAAAAAATGCTTTTATCGAAACTTAGTTTGGTTCCAGGTTATATCAAACAGCACATTTAAAACAAGAAAAAAAATAATATAGAAATTAATACATTATTAAAGTAAACTAATACAAAAAGTACAACAAACAAAATGATGGCTCACTAGCAGGCAGCAATACTAATGCTAGTTTTTTTTTTTTTTTTTTTTTTTTTTTTTTTTTTTTGTTTGTTTGAGCTGCTTCTATCAATGATTGGTCACTTAAGAATCTATTATACATTGTGGCACACAGACATGTTCCAGAATCACCATCACTGCTATAATTAATACAATTTGAAGTTCAACCTTCACAGTATCAATACTAACTATTTCTAACATCCGCCCACAGTAATTTTATTCTTGAGAATATTATTTCACATTCTGCATTACAATTCGATATGAAAAAATTAACGTTCTATGAGTTTGAAATTCCTCAAATTTGTAGGAGACGAACACTCCTTAAAAATTCGTGCATATTTTTCTTCACAAGATACAAGTTCCTGAAGATTTCTAGACGAAATTATATCCTTCGGTAAACAATATTCATCATACAATTCATCCATGTTAAGATAATCAATTTTTAGCTTTCTAACAGCAGACAGCAAGAAGTCAAGTGAAGAATTTGGTTCGTTAAATAATGGTGCTAAATTTATTCTATCTCCATTCTGACTATCATGAAACTTTGTTGACCTGTTTTATTAATTAGTCTCCAAACTCGAAAAGGAGGACAAAATCGCGTCCGGCTTGGGTACAAAGCCACACAGAAATTACTACAGATATTATTACAGAAATTACTAAAAACCGGACGGTTCGGATAAAACCCGGACGTCTGGCAACCTTACACCACACTAAACTGCCTCAGTTATTACTGAAACATTACTGTATTTGTGAAATAAAAACAAAATTATATGGCATTTTCGGGATACATCGTTCGAAGAAAACTCACTCCTAAAAGGAAACTGCCCGTTTATAATTATTTCATTATGAAAAATAACTTACGCCATATATTATGGTTAATAATGAAAAATTAATTTATGAAACAATAAAAAAGTCCAATGAATCATATTTGAGCAAATTGTTTAAATAAAAAAATCATTCCCAAGAGTAAACTATCCCTTATGAATATTTTCATGACAAGTGGCTACGCAATATTATAGGGGTCTTCTTTTGAGAAAATCATCCAAGAAAAATTCACTCCCAATAGTAAACTACCCCTTAGGCATTTTTTAGATTGTTTGATTATTAAGGAGATGTTGACTTACGAAATATAAACAAGATTGCCAGAGTCGTTTTTGAGAAAATCGTCCGATAAAATCATTACCAAAAGAAAACTACACCTTGTGATCTTTTTCATTCAAAATGACTTGTCATACGATATTGTAGGTTTCTTTCTAACATAGCATTTATTTATGAAACAAAATAAATATACCTGAGTCTATTTTAAGAAAGTTAACAGGAAATATCCACTCCAAAGATAAAACTACCTCTAGTGATTTTTTAAAACAAAAAATTATTTAAACCATACTGTTAATGAAATGTTAATATTAATGATACCGGCACATTTATTTATGCAATATGGACAAAATCATCTGAAGAGTGTTTGAGTAAACTCCGAATTACACTCAAAGCCAAGAGTGAATTACCCTTTGTGAACTTTTTCATGCTAAAGTATTTATGCTGTACTGTAGGACTTCCAATGAAACATTCACTTATAGAAAGTAAATAAATTTGTCTGAGTTGTTTTCGAGGTAATCGCCAGAAAAACACTGACTCCTAAGTATTATATTTTAAAACTTTTTTATATTTTATTTATTTATTTATTTATTGCGGAAAACGAAAAATTATGTTGTAGGTTTGTTAATTAAATGTATATTCATGAAGCAAAAACAAAATTGACTGAGGTGTTTTTCAGAAAATTGTCCATAAAACTCTCAATACAAAACTACCCTTTCTGGATTTCTCTTAGAGAAACGACTTATATTATAGGGTTGTTAATGAAATTCTGACTTACGAAGAAAAAATTGTTAGAGCTATTTTCGAGAAAATAGCGTTCTTTTTAAAATTTTCACCATTCAGTAAACTATCTTTATTGAGGGGAAGGAGGAAAATTCGAAATATTTCCTGCATAATCTTGTAAAAGCCTTATGTTTAAAAATTGGTCCAGATGCACTGAAAAAAAGAAAGTCTAGGATTTACGGAATATATTGGATAGGGTTTCTGTTGATATCATTATGCTAAGACTGGAGTACGGCGTTCTCGGACGGCATTTTTCATCCGTATTTAAGTAGGACACTACCGTCCTAGGACGACGCACTTCAGTTTTGGCGTGGCGGTACTATCAGAAAACATAACCATGAATTTCCTGTAAATCCAGGACTCTTTTTGACGTTGAACGCTATGGCCCCTAAAGGAGTGAATGTCAGAATGAACATATGGATAGACATCGAAAACTCACTTTTTCGGTATTTAGGGACCATGAAATGTCATCTATCGTTGCTTGAAAATAAAAATATTTACAAAAGTTTACCATGGCAGAGAATAAAGTTCAATAAATTAATGCAAAATGAAAAGAAAAGGTTAGCTGACGTTGTACGATGTATACAGGTTACTCCAATCTTTTATTGCATTTCTCAAACAGACTACATTGCCTCAAAAAATACATATTGTACAACAAAAAGTCTTACATGATGCCTCTAATTTTGAGCGTTTGAAGTCCAGCAAGAGCACTCGTAAATCCAGCATTGTAATCGCAGGCGACCTCGTTGTGGACGTAGTCAGATCTGGAATCAGTGTACTCATCATTGGAATTTGGACCTCCGACCAACGCACCTGTCAAGATCTGAGGATTAGGTCCTGGGTTATCGAAAGAGCTTTTGTCGCATGGTGCAGGAAAGTCGGGGCAAGATCTAGTATTAAAATAAATATCGAACAGCATATCATTAGTTACATACATCACTTTGTTGTTACGAATAACTTACGTTCTACTCTAATTATTTAAATACTTATTGTAGCATGCATAGTCATTCTCAAGGTTTTAATTATTAACCTTTAAGCTGACAGGAGAACCAATAACAGCCCTCTGGCAGTAACAACCAAACAAGTGTCCAGAAAGCAAATGGGCGATCAATCTAACTACCCATGCATACTACTCTGAGAATGTTCGTCTTTCATGTTCGTAGTTTGACGCCTACTGTTAGGTTAAACAATGGAGATTACACATTTGTGTGGAAACTGTTATGATCGTTAAATATTCGATCATGTTAATCCTTTTGATAGAAATGAAGGTTACTTTTGTGATCAATTTCAATGTTTTACGTATTTTAGTTTGTGAATCTTATGATTATATGTTCGCACTCTCAGAATAATACTTTCATAACTCAAAATAATTTTTAATGTGTAATCATTGTAATTTGTATGTATTTAAGAAATATTTTCTACAAAGTAAATAATACTATATAAATTTAAATAAAGTTATTTCCAAAAACAAAAGATAATGAAATTTCTTAAGATCTTTATAGATTATCTGTAAAATTGATATTTTAGAGTTACGATCATCTTATTTTGGAGTTAAATACTATGTTGCTATGTATATTTTGGGGAACAGAAGTTGTTGGAAGGAAGTGTTTGGCAGTTTTTGAAAAGAAAAAGTTCAATAAAATAGTTTAGATGATTTTGGTCACAATATCAACTTTCAAGTAGGCTGTATGTTTCTGCAACAAGATGTAAAGATAACATTTCGCAATGTGATCTTGTTAAAACTACAAATCAAGAAATTATTTTACACTAATATCCCTTTGCTGGTTGCTTGGATTGGAGTTTAGTGTTCTTTTCATGAGAAAGGCTATGAGCCGTGAGCTTAGAGCTTTTAATGTGGGATTCGAAGCATGTTACAAAATGGATATAGCCTGTGGGACACGTAGTGGTTAAATAATAAACTTGGTAGCAATGCAAGTTTGATGCATTTGCTGAGCACAGTTGTGTTCTTAGTAAGTATTATATCTGTAACGTATCTGGTGCCGTGCTATTCATA
Organism: Thermobia domestica; assembly: GCF_964235325.1. Classification (NCBI taxonomy): domain Eukaryota; kingdom Metazoa; phylum Arthropoda; class Insecta; order Zygentoma; family Lepismatidae; genus Thermobia; species Thermobia domestica. The sequence continues at coordinate 85,914,621 of NC_137462.1, forward strand.
AATGAAACTACGTAACATCGTTTGAAATAGGATTCAACTGTCGGTTTCCGGTTGGCAGGTGCGATCATTTTCAAATATGCAGAGGTGACACTGCCTTCTTGAGCAACAGTTTTTCGCGTGCATCGCTAAAGTATGCTACAGCAGACACTTTTCAGGAGCAAGGTACTTTAAAGGTCTAAAACGAAGATGGTTGATAAGGTGGAGATGGCCCACTACTTACACTCGTCTCTCAGAAGACATCATTAATAGAAATTTAGCATAATTGGGTTATTCCAGCCGACGTTCCAGTAGCGTGCCCATGTTAACAAAAATATGCAAGAAACGTCGCATACAATTATCCGAGAACCACCGAGAGTTAACTATTGAGAAATAGAATAGGGTTGTATGGCCTGTTTCTCTTTAAATTTCATGGTGATGGAAGGATCAGAATGTGGAAAAAACAACACGACCCCATGCACCCAAAATGTAAGATGTCACAAGTACAATGGGTCAGAGGAAACGCAATGACGTGAGACCTGTTATGTTGATACCTTTCGATAATTGCCGTTAGACATATTCTTCCCAAATAGAAATATATTACAATCAGGATAAAGAAGGGATATTATTCGATCGTTAATATTTCCAGTTTTTAATGAGATTTCAAAGTACTACAAATATTTATCAACGGGCTTGAACCCGGACTCTCGTATACAAGTCCAAATCTAATAGGTTGCCTAATCGCGAGTACTTTCACTTATTCAGACAACAATAACTTAATTGGGAAATACTACATATAAAAAAGACTTTCAACTTTCAAGAACGAAACCATTAAATTATCAATTGTCTGTATATACTTTTATCTGTAACACATTTCAATTTTTCGTAGATTTATATACAATAAATCTTCGGGGCAGTAGACACCTTAAAAATATTATTTCTTTTGACCTCTGATGATTAATAATTTGGTCTCCTAAATTATCGACTTTCCCTCACCAAATTCCTTTAGGTTGTAATAGTTCAGTTATTTTTAATATTTTTTAAATATTTTTTATTTTTAATATTTTTAATATTTTGTGTGGAATTTATGTACACCGTCCACACAAACAACGGCTCGTAAAATAACGAATTCATGGAGAGAAAATTTTCACTCCGGGACAAAAATTCCGGTATTTCTTTCATAAAATCTGTGGATTACATTGTCTTATTCCCTGCTTAAATTCTTTTCCTCATACATTGAATCTGCTACACAAACACAACATTCTTTAATAATGGATGAAACCGACAAACAATTGAAGTCCAGGTTTTATTTCCCAGAAAATTTGACTTGTACGCTCCACAAAGAGTTAACTTTTATTTCCTGCTGTTTTTCTTTGTCATTTAGTCGAACTAATACTCTTTGTATAATCTTTCTCGAACGAACTTCAATAGATCATTCTTATAAGTTAACTTATGACAAAGAAACACCAAAAGTATGAACAGCTGGATAAGGCTTTAGTAAACCGGTTGTAATAACGAAAGAATCAAATGAACCTTTAAACAATCTCTGGAACGTTATACAACCTGCAAGTACGAACAATTTAAACTCGTATTTCTATTTGCTTTACTTTGAAGAAATACATCCTATATTACCAAAATCACTAACGTTTCGATGATGCGATCCTTTAGTGGACAAACCAACAATATCACTATTCGCTTCTCGCATATGATCATCAATAATAATAAATGTGATCCATCTTGTGATGGAAAATCTTTCATTCCTGAAAATTCTTCGTGAAATTGTACTGAAACCGGTATTGTTGGATATACTTTCCTCCATTGTGCATAATACTAATATGCGTTACGAAATTTTGTATTTATCATGCTTAAGTGATTAGACAGTAATCGTTTCACAAAATACGTTTTGCCACACCCACTAAGTCCAGCGAAAATACATGTAAACGGATGTTTCCACTGCGTATCTCTGATGAACACTGTCGTTGTGAATGTAATGTATTTAAGAAAACTGTTATTGAATATTGATGGTTTGATGGTTTGAAACGTTTAAGTTTGAAAATTTGTTTTAAAATTTGTTTTGAAACTTATAAAAATTAATTTTTATAAAATTGTTTTAAATTTGAACAGAGATGCCCAATTTGGTTCAAAAGTATTTTAAATTTTTATCTTGAAAATTTTCGTTTATTTTATTTTATTATTTTTTACACTTACTAAAAATTTACATTATTTTAGAGACTAATATCAATGATGCAAACTGATTATAGTACTTTGAAGCTTATCATTTGTAGTCATGACACATAGTCTAAGATCTTAGATATGGTCGAAGAATTGAAAACCATTTATTTGATAATAGAATAAATAAAATCGAATAAAGTTTGATGATTAACCGTAAAACGGAATTATTCTTGGTGCAATCTGATCATCTGATCAGTGCAAAATTATTCTTGACGTAATTTAATTTTCTGATCACTTACAAATCTTTGTTTTAAATTTTTGAAAGTTTTCAAAAATGATTACTATCGCTGTTTCATTTATCAAAATTTTGGTTTGAAAATTTTAGTTAAAAAATTTTCATCTGAAAAATTTTGGTTTGAATTTTTTACTTTGAAAAATTTGATTTGAGAATTTTTAGTTTGAAAATTTTGGTTTGAAATTCTTTTAGTTTGAACATTTTTAGTTTATAATCGGTTTCAAAATTTTTAACTTGAACATTTTCATTTGAAAAACTTTTTGTTGATATTTAAAATTCTTCTATTCACTCAAAAGAAAATGTTCCTTTGAATGCCATGAACCTTATTGTGTAAGATTAAAAATTCTCACCTCATAGAGAAAACAGGACTAATTCAAATTTTCCTGCCAATCAATATTACGCGTTGTTTACGTATCTATTTCTGAATTTTTAAAGCATGAAAGCAAACAAGTGAACTAACCAAATTTACAAATGTATGTATATATGTCCTTAAGAACCTTTAGCATTTTTTCCACAGTATCCACTCTGAAAGAGTGATACTATGTACCTTCCCGAAATTTAAGAGGAGTGCACCATGATACTTCTGTCCTGTCTATAACTTCATCCATGTAATCATATATGTAATAAAATATCATCAAAGCGGATAAATAAGGTCAATAACACACCACATAGTACAACGAATTTTATCCATACAAAGCGATCAGCAGGCCTACAGTACTATATATTTGATTCCTAGTAAATAATTACAAATTTTTGTTTTCGACAATTCTGTAATTTAAGAGATAGATCAATAACCTTTCAAAAATTTAGAAGAGTACATCAATGTATCCATGTCTTATAAAAAAAATTGATTCCTATATTCCATTTTAAATTCATCAAATTTTTAAATTGATCGAGATTCTTATTTTTTCTGCCACTTCCTTCACTCCACCATTTCTTTCCTAATCACCATCATCGTCTCCCTTAACCCCTGAACATAATCATGGGACGTTGAATTTTAAGAATACTAACTAAAACATCTTTATTTGTGAATTTTTTTAAAATAAAAGATGTAGTTACGCTGCTCTGTGATGTTCATGTGTCGGAGGATCGAAACCATATCCAACGACGAAACTTCTGCCAGTGTCTCCCAGAGCATAATCAATCTGTCTCTTGGAGAAGTTTCTGTAGTCTTGGGCATTGTCGATTCCTAGATTGGCAGCCTATAAAAACAAATATTAAGAAGTTTTACATATTGATATACTCGTATATTGTAAGTAGATGTGACAACCTTTTACTCTAGAATTGTTTTCAAGTATATATATTTCCCACTCCTTACCTCTAAACAGATGAAGGCTAAGTTGGCTGCTGTCCGTAGGGTTCCCCACTCACTCACGTAGATCAAACCTTTAGGAGTCTTTTGCTGATGATACACCATGTGGTCACAAAAGTCCTTAACACGAACTAGATAATCACTCTTCTTTGTAATTTTAGCCAAAAGTACCTTAATAGAAATAAATGGGGTAATTAAGTATGTGACAAATAATATCAAATCTTTGGTACTAAATACAGTGAAAAAACTGTTAACTTACTATCTCATTTTTTGTAGATTCTTCATTTATTTATTACTTATTACACTCAGTCGAAAGCTGTCAGTGGCAGTTCCTATGTGTTATCTTGTTTAGAAACGGTAAATAATTAAATAATCAGAACAAACTTAGTAATTTTGGTTCTCTGTAAGTGTACAAGTTAAAATCTCCTGTAATTTTCTTTGTAGCTCAATACAAGACTAAAATACAAACAGCAAGGATTACTAATGCCTATTGCGTTTTCCGTGGGAGAAACCGAGGAACCAGCTTCTGTGCTTCAACCTACATATAACGAAAACAATTCCAGTTGATGATATAGCTGAAGCTTGTGAGTTATACGTTTCGCGCCACCTCTTGTGAAAATTGAAATAATTTTACTGACTGTTTCATGAACATTTGAGTTCATTAAGAGGCGACACAAAATCTATACAAAATTGGTAATTGTAGCAATATTCAACTCTTTCTTGTAATACTAAAGTTTATTTATATATAAAAGAGAACGTAGGAATCTGAAAACGAAGGAACTGGACTAGATATAGATGATCGATTATTATCTAGGACAAAAATGCTATACCACATATTCAAACACTTAGTAATTATGACTATTCCTCTGATATTCTCGTTTATATGTCAGTTAACCTCCCTCAGTAGAAAGACTCTGATTCTTACAGTGCCAAGAAACCAGATTATTGACAATAAATATGTTTTTAAATTCTTGTGTTTAAATGTTAGTCCCATTTCTGTCATTTGTCTATCAGGAATTATTTAAAAGCAATAATTATTTTATCCTTTGTGTTCACTCCTATGCAATCAAGATATAAATGGCCTTTTGCTACTCATATTTTATTTTAAAAAAAACATCAAACTGAAATTTACTTACTTGCGCACCAGCTAGTTTATCATCCCAACCGAAACTACCTGGTGTAATGTTCAATCCAAATTCGTTGTACAAATTTTCTGCTTTGTTCAAATAGCTTTGGTCATTCGTAGCGTTATATATCCAAATGGCTCCCCATATTAGTTCATCTTTATAGCTATAAGACCTGCAAGCAAAATGTTAGAAATATTATCTTCTCTATTTATTATGGTAAAAATGAAAGGTGTTTTTGAACACAAAAATACCACTCAATTATCTGACGTACTTCAGGACAAGGATTAGAAATTATGTTTCTGGGCATTACCTGTATCTATAGTCTTTTAAGCCTATCACGTGTGAGAGATGACACTCCTCTACAATCACACTCCCAGGAAAGTGAGAAAGGAAGAAAGGAACGGGAAAGGAAGGAAACGGCTGGGACTTGATGTTAGGTACCAACCTGACATTTGTCAGGTGTGAATAAGAAAAATCTAGAAAAACATCACTCAGAATGACTGGAAAAATCTTTTACCAAACTTTTATATTCTGGACCAAGTGTCCCTATTCGGTTGTCGTATTTCAGAAAATTGGATATTTTGATATTACAAAACTTACTTTTTTTTAAAGATAGAGTAAAATATATTGAATGTGAGTTGACAAGAGACACCATTTCGTAAAGAGTCACGAGGAAAGAGACCGATTCGATTCAAAGTTTAGAATTATGAAATTTCAGAATTACTATGAAGTTACAGCTCACAACTTCACTCCATTCCCTTTTTAACTCTCAGATAACTTTTGGATATGCAACGGATCATATTTAACGTAAAGAGTATGATGTTACCACCTGTAGAAAGATGCAGCATCGATTATGGACTGAGAATATAGTCCCCTGTAATTGTAGGCAAAGTCGTAGAGTTGTTTAGCATGATCTACAAGAATTGCAGAATAACTGGGGTCCGTTTCATTAAAAGCTATGGAACTTGCTGCAAGGGCAGCTGCTGTCTCAGCAGCGAGGTCAGAGCCTGAAAAACACAAAATTTTATTAGATTGGTAAGTTCAACAATTCAAATTTAGGCATTAAAAAATTTCTAATTATTATACAGAATATAATGGCGTTTCGGAAATGAATAAAACAAACGTTTATTATTTTCCATGGTACTCACTTTTGGGCAGTAGTGAGAAGAAAGCAATAATCCGGCTTTTTACATGCATCCCATAGGAAAAAGATGAGATATTTCTTTTCGAGTATACATCCTAAAGAAAATCGAAAGATTGAAATAAAGTAGTCTCATGATAGCTCGAAAGAAGTGTTCCTGTCTTCCCTAAATAAGAGCATTTCAAACGAGAATATAGTACAGGGTGTACGAGAAGTCCTTCCCTGATTACAGAAATTGATAACTCAGGCTAGAAATAAGATAGAAATATGAAACTGGTGTTGAATTGTTTACAAACTATATAAGTTTTTGTCTGTGTTAGGTTTGTTCTGTTTTACCAAGTCTCAATTTTTTTGTTTTAGGTTTGTAGTACGTAAGTAAGAAGCCCAAGAAGCCATGCCAACCAACCAGGAGAAGGCACAGTGTGTCCTGTGGTACCATGAGACACGATCACCAACCACGGTGCAGAGACAGTTCCAGACAACATTTGGGAGGACTCCCCCTGATGTCAAGAGCATTAAAGCCTGGTATGAGAAGTTCAAGAACACAGGGTCGGTTGCTGACCTTCCGAGGTCTGGTACCAGGAACCTCAGCAGACACTTTGGAGGCTGTGCGGCAGTCTTTTCTGAGAAGTCCTAAGAAATCGGTGCGCAGGGCCTCACGTGAATTACAGATGCCAAAAAGCATGACATTTTACACAAACGTTTATTGTTTCGTGCTTACAAAGTGCAACTCGTTCAGGCCTTGTTGCCCGACGACGGTACACGTCGATATGACTTTGCGGTCGAAATGCTATCACGTATTGAGGACGATAATGGTTATCTCAGACGAATTGCCTTTTCCGACGAAGCGACATTCTTTGTCAGTGGAGTAGTGAATCGCCATAATGTACGCATTTGGGGTTCAGAACCCCCCAGGGAGGTCAGGGAGTTCACCAGAGGCAGTCCAAAGATGAATGTTTGGTGCGCGTTATTGCACGATCGAATTATCGGGCCATTCTTCTTCGCTGAGGATACCATCACATCTGCAGTGTACCTGGATATGTTGCAGCTGTATGCTGTTCCTCAGCTGCTTCAGTATGGCCCCGATGTCGTTTTTCAGCAAGACGGTGCACCACCTCATTGGAGTTTGGACGTCCGTGCCTATCTCGATAGGACATTTCCTGGGCGATGGATTGGTCGTGATGGACCAACAGCTTGGCCTCCACGCTCTCCTGACATAACCCCATTAGACTTCTTTTTATGGGGTTATGTCAAGGATGAGGTCTAACGAACACGTGTACCAGATCTTGAAACCCTGCAGCAACGAATAACCACAGTCGTTGCATCGATCCCTCCAGTGATGTTGGCTAATGTGTGGATGGAAATTGAATATCGCCTAGATGTGCTACGTGCTACCAAGGGTGCTCATGTGGAAGTGTACTGATGTGACCAAAACTTTTATAGTTTGTAAACAATTCAATACCAGTTTCATATTTCTATCTTATTTCTAGCCTGAGTTATCAATTTCTGTAATCAGGGAGGACTTCTCGGACACCCTGTATTTCTAAGATGTAGTATAAACATAATAATATACAAAAAAGTAATATATCATGTGAAAACATAAATAAACATGTGAAATATTATCATTTTCATGTTACAATTACCTGGATTTTCTTCATCGATTTTGAAAGCTGGCCTATCCATTGCCATTTCTTCAGGTCTTCCCCAATAAGCATGATCTGCACTCCCATTCCCGACTTGGCCATAAAATTCATTAGAACACGTATGAGCTTTAAGAAAGTAATCTGTGCCCCACTTCAAAGTCTCCAAACCGTAGTTCAACTGACCTGAATTAGAAATGAAGATAAATCACCTGGTGACAATATATATGTTAAAAGGGAGTTACCGTGGCCCCGTACGTTTCAGTTTTTGGGGTTTCGTGTAGATTTCGATGAGCTGTGTCCAATGGCATCACAATTGATTTCCAGAACCGACCGCTTCAAGGTCAAATTAGGGGTCAAAAATACAAAGCAGTATTATTTGGGTAATGCGGACCAGTGACCGACTGGGACGAAATGTGTGTCATTCGAGTCTTATTCACACGTACATGAATAATTGATATTCCATTTTTCCGAAAATTCTATTTTGACCCCGAAAATTAACGAGAATCCGGGATTTTGGGAAATTCGGACCTGTGGACTAACTGGGGTGAAATGGGTGTCATTCGATTCGTATTCACACGTACATGAATAATTGATATGTCATTTTCCTGAAAATTCTATTTTGACCCTGAAAATTAACGCAAATCCGGGATTTTGAGCAATGCGGACCTGGGACAAAATGGGTGTCGTATTTACACATACACGAATAATTGACATGCCATTTTCTGTAGCACAGTAATGCACTCTGATATTGGAAAGAATACATATAAAGTATTTTTACGAACTGAAAGCATGTCTTTTCCGATAAAGAAAATCCATACTATAAGTCACTTGCAAAGCATGCAAGTGTTAATCGCTTTGCATAGTAGCACAGGAACAGGTCAAAAGCGCGTTCGCATCTTACAACGATATTGTATATCTGATCTATAAATTACTTCCATTTTTAATTGTAGCTATTTTGGGCAACGGTGCTTAAAAGTGCACAATATGTTATAAAGAAGAAAAATGTAAAATATATGTTGATGTAGATTGATGTTCATGTAATGGTAGTGGCTATAACTAGAGATAATTGTTTGTTACGTGTTGCTATGACAACAAAAAGATTATTATTCATGGAGTTTTGAGAATAAAAGTTAGTTGTTATATATATTTGACGAGCCTAATCTCCAAGGTATGCAATTGTTAGTTTTTGCAATTAAGTGTATAAATTAAAGTACCAAATCGTGTTGACTTACTCGAACTGTGGGCAAATATATCTTAAATAAAAGAAGAAATCTTAAATAACGTTACATATTTTTAGATGGTGTTTTCCGCCAGCGAACCTTGAGATTTGTGTGAAGTAAAGTAAGCAATCTCCTAAATAACCGTCAACACGGAGTACACTTTATTAAGAAGTAAATGGAAAAATTATAGGAATAGAAATGGATTTACCCAGAGTCGAAAGTAATAATGATGAAGTTGGTGATGTTGGATGATGTTGGTGTGATCGGATGCATCAACAAATGTGGCTGACCTTATAAAATAGCTAGATCAATCCTTGTCACAGCAAGCGAATACTAAATTTGAGCAATCGATACAGCAAACACAGCAACTAACACAACAAAACAGATGGATATTAGGTTTCAACAAATTGATAGGAAATTTAAAAAAAAATTACGCAGCAAATGAACACTAAACTGGAACGAACAGACTGTAGGATGGAACAAATTTTACACAGATTTACAATTGTACAAAATTCAGTGGAAGTGGTTGAAACTCAAGTTAATGAGCATAGCAACCAAATTAAGATATTACAAGAAGAAATAAACACTATGAAGGAAAGGATCATTACCATAAATGATAATCCTGATCATATTACCAATAGCGACCATAGGCCGAATGAACCCAGATTAGATTTGGAAGAAAGTGATACACCGGAAAGTTGTACTGAGAGGGATGATAGTGCTTCTAGCACCGGAAAAGAATAAAGAAGACCGTATTTATCAGATCGCCTCAAAACCAGATACGTAAAGTCTAATCATTTGAAACCGTCTCATAATCACCACCATTTCAGATTTAGTGCAATAAGGTATTTAATGAAATTTAGTGGAAGGTCAGAAGACATACTTGCAAGTGTATTTTTAGAAAAGTTCGAAGAAGAATACGATTTAATTGGGGTAGACAGATCCAAATTTCTTAAGATTTTACCACACGTTTTACTACCACCATGTCTGTTTAGTTCAAAGCAATCAGGGAAAGTTTGGCTAATTATTTAGATTTTTAAGAACGCGCTGCTTTCCAATTTTGAGAATGATTTTATGTTGGCAAACCGAGAAGTTTTGGTTCGAAACAGAAGGTATGATCCTAAAATTGACAAGAATCTTACTGATTTAGTGATTTCCGTATATAATGAGTTGAAATTAATTAATACATTTCAACAGGAATCACGAATTATAGCATCGATCCCGGCATTGTTACCTTTTAGGTTGCAGCAAATATTGATTTCTGCACAATACATTAATTTCAATCATCTAATTATGATAGTACAACATTTTAAAAATCAATCAATGGTGCAAAGTAACACCAATCGAAACCAAACTAATAACAACTGAAACCAAGCCAATCATATTCCAATCCGAAATATCAATGTGCGTGAAGAATGTAGTCCTAATATGAGGAGTAATGATAGATTCAATTATATCGGTAATAGAACCGAAACCTAATTTCAGAAGGAATAGAAATAGTAATCGTATAACATTTAGTAATGAGGTAAACAGTACATCTAATTTTTCTCGAAATAGATTTCGTAACAACTTCATAAATGGCAGAAATTCTCAAAATAGAAACCAAAGATCTGGAGGAATTCATAATATACAGAACGGTACTCAAGATTGCGCCACTACATGCAACCTAACCGAATCATTTGGTAATTGCAATTTAAACTAGATGTGGCTGACGTAGAACGGGTTCAGCCACGTCAGCAACTTATTCGCAAGAGTGTTTTTCTGCAAATGAAACTAACTTTAAGACTTTATTTTAGTGATAATTACCAATATATTCCCATTAGTAATTATCATTGGATGTTTGATGATGAGATAGAACAGTGGTGTCCAATTATAATGAGCCTGAGGGCCATAACCGTCTTTGCTAACAAGGTGAAGGGCCGCAGCTAATAATAATAATAATAATAATAATAATAATAATAATAATAATAATAATAATAATAATAATAATAAATTATTATTATTATTATTATTATTATTATTATTATACTACAAAAGAAAATATAAAAATGTATTTGAAATATTACATTCAATGTGATAAATGAGGATGACTAGGAGAGTTTACAAGGGCTGGGATATCTATATCCAATCCTGTTGTTGCGAGCCGCAGAAGATGTAAAAGAGAAGAATCTCCAAGGCAGCTTCTGAAGCGGTTCTTCACAATTTTCATGGTGAATTGGTATGGTTGGTTTGGTTTGGTTAATTGAAGTAATCGTTCTTTCAGCAACGATGCCTTGCCTATAGCTACATTACTGACTCCAGTGTTGCCTTGGATGTCCGGGCTTTTTGTTGTACAGAAGCGCTAAATGGATGCCTTATTTCGAAAGAAGAGTGGAAACATTAAAAGAATGAACATAAATGAAAATATTATCAGTAATAACAATCGTATGTTGTGAGAGCTTTGTGGGCTGCAGAAAATGGTTTGGCGTGCCGCCATTTGGACAACTCTGAGATAGAAGATGTATGTACACCCGATAGTGATTTTGTTTTCTTGAAAACATTTAGTACCGCCAGAATACATGTGAAAATTAATGATATTCCTCTTCAAGCTTTGATTGATACAGGAGCCAGCGTATCACTACGATCATATTCCTTTTGGCGTGAACTTACAAGACTATTCCAATCCTAGATTGCAGATAATAGATAATTTAATTTTAGTTGATTACACAGGTAAACATAAGAAAAGGGTTATGGGAAAAACACGAGTGATAATTTCAATATAGGATTACGAAATTTCAATTCCCATTTTGGCTATTAATGAAATAAACGAAAATATACTGATAGGTCTAGACTTTCTTACGCAATTACGTGCGGTTCTAGATTTTGAAAATAAAACCTTTTCAATATATACCCTTCATGACAAAATTATTCAAAATTTAATTACTGTTAGTGACAACTTTGCGTGCCAGTATCAACCCTTTATAAATAATGTTCTTAATGTAAGTGAATGCAATAGTAAAGGAAAAGATATTATAGATCATGGAAGTGAAATGCTTACTACAGACAACAATGATCATTCATTTCATAAGTATGTGGATGAAATTCAAACACCGTAAAGAAAACTGATGAAAATTTTGTAGTACAATTCAGGAATATTCTCTATAAACATCGGAAAGCATTTTCACAGAGACCGGGGTGTAAAAATTTCGTATACGATATTGAAGTCGATACGGAAAACCCAATTATAACAAAGCCCTACGTTATACCTTATAGATTTAGGGAGAATATAAGAAAACAAATTTTAGAGATGTTGCAAGACGGAATAATAAGTCCTTCACAGAGTGTTCATTTAAATCCATTGCATGTGGTACCTAAAAAGTATGGCAAACGATTGAGAATAGTATTAGATCTAAGAAAATTTAATAAACACATAAAATTACAACAAGTAAGATATTCCCCGGTTGAAGAAATTCTTAGTTCATTACAAGAAAAAATATTTGGAAATCTGGAACTCGTAGTAGAGCATAATCAGATCTTGTTAAGAAAAAGTTCAAGACCCTATACAGCTTTTTCCTTTGAAGGGCAGTTATATAAATACTAGTATAATCGAGTGGTTTTTGGTTTCATTAATGGTAGTGCTGCCTTAGCATCATGTTTAAATAAAGCGATAGGACAAGATTTTCGTGAAAATGTGATTTTCTATGCTGATGATATTTTAATTATGGGGAAAACTCCTAAAGACTATTTGGAAAACTTGATTTGGTTTTGGAACGTTTGGAAAAAGCAGGCTTAACCGTTAATATAGAAAAATCCAAAATTTTCAATTACTCCATTGAGTTTTTGGGTTATTCGATAGACGCTCAAGGGATGTGTTTTAGTGATACCAAGATACAAGCTACAAGAGATTTGCCCGCTCCCACTAACTTAAAAGAAACACGCCCAAGTACTGGGATTATTCAACTGCTTTAGAAAATCAATACCTAGATTTGCAGAAATTACTCAACCTCTATTCTCTATAATCAAAAAGGGAGTCCCGTGGCAATGGGGAAACTTTACAAGAACATAGTTTTAACAAATTAAAAAATATTATTATAGAAAATATTCTAAATCGTCCTAGATATGATCGTCCTTTTTATGTGCAGTGTGATGGTTCGTTATCCGGAATTTCTAGTATATTATGGCAACCTAATCCAACCACAGATGAACCAGCAGTTATTCACTGTTACTCCAACATTGAAGAACGCAGAAAAGGGATATGCGACCACAGAAATCGAATTACTCGCTGTATGTTTTTCACTACAAACGTTCGCTCCGTACATCAGTGGCTGCCATTTCATAGTCTTAACAGATCATAATTCTTTGCGTAATCTTAAAAAGTACAAGGATACAATAGTCGTTTGTTAAGATGGTCTTTAGAACTCAAACTTTCCATTTCGAAGTACAGCACATTAAAGGAACCAATAACGTCCTAGTGGATACCTTATCTAGGTTATTTCCGGATGACAATCATCGAATGTTGTCCATAAATGTTTTTGAAATCTTACAAGATGAAATAACTAAGATATCCATAGAGGAATTGAAAGGGCAACAAAGGAAGTAGGAGTGTTATGCTAAAATTATACATAATTTAACATCTTGCCCTAAGGCCTGTGATTGTCCATCGGGTTACATGTATCAAGTATGTAACGACGTATTATTGATTAAAGACTTCAAATATAAAAACAGAAAGAAAATCTGTATTCTACCGATATTAATGCCGCGTATATTAAAAGCGTATCATTATGATTTTGGCCATTTCGGATATTTGAAGCTGTAGTCATTAATTGGTAAAGGCTTTATTGGAAATCACTTCGAACACAAATTAAAAGCTATATAAATGATTGTGAGGAATGTATGAAAATTAAACATAACTGTCAAGCTATATATAAACCTATGATGTCAATACTGCCTGAAACACCTCATTCCTTTATTTCTGTGGATTTATATGGACCTCTTCCTCGAGCATCTACAGGTGATTTTTTTTACCGTTACGGGTATCTTTACGAGATATCTAGTCGCATATCCTCTACGAAGAGCAACTTCGTCTGCAATTGTGCATCGAATTTTGAATGTACAATCATGTCCAAAATTATTGATGCATGTCTATAAATATGTTTTTGTACCAATATAATGTGATAAAGAATTTCTTATAATATTTCTTATAATATTAGTATGTGTATAATCGGCAAAGACATGTATGTAGTAAATTTCATGTCAAAAAAAGCAGTGAATAAGAACAATAAAATGTAAATAAAATTTTCTTGTCCATTTAGGAACATTTTGTTTTACTCACTCTAATTTTCGTATTTATAATTCTTTTCCTATGAAATTTACCCTAAATATACATTTCCCGATTATACACGTAGTATCACTATTAAAAGTACCCTACAAAATTATCAAATTATATTCTTACAAGAAGACAGTTATAGATATGCGACAATCATTTTAGACATGAGTGTACATATACCTCATTGTGGCCCAATTGAGCGTATCCTCTGTGATAATGGTGGACAGTTTCGTAGCAATGTATTTATAAGTGCGATGAATAATGCCAACAATAAAGTGCATTTTGTTACACCGTATCACCCAAGTAGTTCTGTTGAAAATGTAGGTATACATCGAAATCTCGGTATGCTATTTAGACACTGTTGTCTAAACAACCACACTAGTTTCGAATAACTTGGGTGTCGCTCTGGCGAATATTCATAATGGAACAGATTCGATAAAGCCAATAGAGCAACATTTTAATATTAAACTTAACGAAGATGATGAAATGGATTATTCGCATCTTGTTAGTATGGTACATCTTCGTAGGACGCAAAAATTTCGTTTGCGAAATCAGAAAATAGAACATCAACAAGCAGGTAAATCTAGAATTCAGACAAATGATCTAGTTTTTGTGAAGTTGCATCCACAAAATGATGCGGTATTAAAAAGAATTTATAAGATTTGCAATTTATACGCAGGACCTTATTTGTGTACTAAACAAATTAACCCTAAAGTTTTTGAATTAATATATGTAAAGACTGGTAAACTTTTGGGTTTGCGTAATGATGAGCTGAAATTATGGCGTCCATCAAACTATACCAAAGGTAAATGGATACAATTAATTAAAACGTTAGTTCCTTCAGAAGTTTTATCTAAGATTAACAAAGATAATGTTGAGTTTTCAGATTGATTTTTAATATAATAATTTATTAATTTGTATTATACCATTATATTAATCAAGTCTTGTTTTGTTTCACTTTGAGTATTGTTATGATTTCTTTGTTATCCGCTTCCTTTATCAATATTGTGTTTTCAAAATCTTTTATAATTATCTTAAGTATGCTCAATGGAAGAAATACGTTATGTAACATTTCAATATACTTTAATTTAATTTGTCTATGAGCTCCGACGATATTGAATTAAAGAATCTATTTTAGGACCTAAATAATCAGCAAAAGGATCGTATTTTGAATAAATCCTCTTAGTCGATAATATTATAAAATTAAAATGAAATTGATTATCAAATGAACGTAAGATTATTGTTAAAACAAAACGATATATATATATATATATATATATATATATATATATATATATATATATATTGTGTGGGCTATTCGTAAAGTAAGGTAACCACGTATGTAAGATATGTACCGGTCCAGGATTCTTTCTTCAATTGTAATCAATTTAAGGAGTTCTCGACGGAAGAAATATATACAACGATATTGTAATCTTCCGACGTCTACCGATGAACTGGTTGGCCTCGCCCACAACTGAAAACTATTCTTCATTTTAGTGATTTTTTCGTCACTATCTATTTCTGGTCTGATTCTTTAATTAACATTTTGTTTAATTCACTGTGATATTCTAAAAATTATGCTTGAAATACTTTGATATGAAAATGAAATGAAATCTTTGAGTTTTACGTCCCGCGGTTTTGCCGGTTAGGCTAAAGGAGACGGTGATTATGAGGAATGAATGAAATGGTGGAATGAAGAAACGGGGAGGAAACGGAAAAACCCCGAGAAACCCCACGAGCACGGTGTTTGTCTACCACAAAGTCCACACGGCGTGAGCTGGGATCGAACCAGGGACCCCAAGCACCGGAGGTGAACGCTCTACCACTGTGCCACCGCGCCAACTACTTTGATATGAGAAATGTGTTATATTAGTTTGGAAACTATCGTGTTCACAATATTCTTTATGAAACTATTGAAAAATATTTCTTTTTATTCTGACAAAACTGTTGAGAATGTTTTCTTTTTACTTGTGGTACGATTATTCATCTTTGGAACTATTTTCGTCATAAAAAAATGTATTTGCGCTCGTGTATTTTGAGACATGAGGATCAACCTGTAGCCAGAATTTCTTATAGATTGTCTTAATACATTTGAAGCTCTTTGAATCTATTTTAAAATTTTATCATTGTGTGTTCACTTTTTCCAAATTTTCATTAAGCCATAACTTCATTATTCATGCTCATTAGCAGCAAATCTTTGGAATATAAGGGCTATATACATTTGTTTTCAGATTATGAAAAACCTATTTCACAGCTGGGAAGCATTCCTGGTAAGATGTCTTTTCGGTAACCAGTTACAGAGAATAAAACATCTAACCTTAACAATATGAAAAATTTTGTACCTGAAGCTTCGTAAGCATCTCTGTTGGAAATTAGACCCCAAGCAAGAACAGTTATCGTATATGCCATTGGGAATCCAAACTTGACGTGATCACCAGCTACAAAATAATAAAGTATAAGTACATTCAATACAAATATTTCTTTATTTTAAACATGAAAAATTGTATTAATTTTTGTCTCCTGTTCTAATGTTTCAGTATTAAGTATTGAAAATGCAACGAAAACGACAACATTATTTGAAAATTGTATTCTTGTGTGCTATGTATGTTATGTTTATTCATAAATGTTTTACTTGTTTGATATTTCTCTTGAAGGTATCCCACTGTGTCATTTCTTGATATAATCCATTTCAACCATGTCTCTGAAGTAAAATCGACATAAAAATACCACTCTTAGATAGAACAATTGCCTACATATGTATAAACAAAAACGTTGTGCTTTAACAAAGTTAATATCAATACATATATAAAAACGTATATTCATCTTTACGAGTTTATTTCTTATAAAATGTTGTCAGTATTCATTTTGTCAATTTCGAGCAGTTTAATTTGTTATTAACCTCAAAACTTAGCGTAGTGTATTGCGTTCCTAAATTTTCAGGGAAATGTACGAAATAAGAATAGTGCCAGTAATTACTAATTCAGCGAAAATGTTTTCTTTTACTGTTCTCATATCATTATCAAAATATAAACTGGAGTTTTGTGTTGATCAGGAAATGTTACAATAATTTCTAATATACCAACTATTAGTTGTTACTAAGTTAGTCTGTGCAAACAATTATCATGAATCATTGATTAATTGTGGTGGCTTATGTAGCTTGAGGATAATTGTAAAAGCTGTGTGTGTTTCATGAGAGGATCAGTGTGATTAGTATTGTATATTAATATTTGTGTTTGGTTCAAGTATAGTTCAGTAAATAAAGTTAATATTTCTTAGATAACTTAACAATACTTAACAATATCAATTGCATCATAAGTGTCATTCCACGTGTCATATTAGTAATTAGATTTGATTATATAAGTAACTAACCCTATGGCCTATGGAACCCGGAGGTTCAATGCCGCTTTCACAAAAGCTCTCCATTGACTTCTATCTTTAGCCAACTGGATTCAGTTTCTCCTTTGTATTCCGATTCCCGCGAGATCCGTCTTAATATTGTCCTCCCATCTGAGTCTAGGTGTTCCTAGTGGTCGTTTTCCGATTGATCTTCCAGTTAAGACTTTGGAAGCGTTTCTACTTTTCTCTATCCTGCCTACATTACCTGCCCATCTAAGCCTCCTAGACTTAATGACCCTAATAATGTTTGGTAAACCATATAAATTACTTAGTTCCTCGTTATGAAGTTTCCACCATTCCCCATTTCCATTTCTCCTGGGTCCGAATATTCGTCTCAGGATCTTGTTCTCAAATACATTCAGTCTACGTTCTTCGATTTGATTATATAAGACAAATAAACTCGGTATATCGGGATATTGACGAAGTCTATACTTACAGAACTTTAACACTTTTCGTGCAACTCAATAATTCTCTCTTCCTTGCAGAAACAATATGTCCAATTTATTAATCGTTTCACCCCAAAATGTAGAATGAGATAATATCCAGTCCTATCTTGATCCTGAAGATTTGATAAACTATGTATATCTGGCCAGTTACCAGCAGAACTGAATTCTTAACAGTAGTTGAAGAACCTATGAATAGTTAAGGGATACGTGGTGGCTAATCGTACATCTACAAGTTCTTTTGAAGAAAGAATGCCATTCTTAAGGAACCAGTATGCAAGTCAAACCAATACAGTTTCAAAATTTTACAAATTCAGGTTATTGAGACAAGTTGAACATCCAAATCTTATGTATTTTATTCTAGCAATGAGAAAACAAACTGTATATTGTCAATTTTAGTGTTGTTTAGATGAAAACATGCGTGATCAACTTGTGTTTGTCAGTGCTAAGTCTGACATTCGCAGGAAGCTTCTATCACAGAAAAACTAAATCTTTCAAGACACAATTAATATTTCAGTCGCAGTTGGAAGCACGGATCGAGAAGTCAATACATTTTGATATTCTAGGTCACCTGACTTGAATACATTCGGTCAGCAGACAACAAATCAACCGTTGTTTGATCTTCAATAACATCTTTGGCTCCATCGACCTCTGAAAACAGTTCACTGACACTTAAATTTAGATGTACTAAATGCCGTTTGAAACATAAAAAGGAGAATGTCCAGCCTGAGGATAGGACTGTTTTAGGTGTGGTTTAAAGAGTCACTTTTCTGTAGTCTGTCCTCAGTACAAGGCTTCTCAGAGAAAAGAAAAGACAAATCAGGAAAGATGGTCGAGACAGAGCATAACGAAGGAAGCTTACTACCAATTCCAGTTGAAGATTCACTTTTTCTGGAGAAGTTGTTGTAATTAGAGGATGGAGTAGGGAAACGTAATGCTTCACTTAGAGCGGATCCTGAAAATTCATTAACTGAAATAGGACTATGCTTTGCCGGTTCACAAAGGATTGTAAGTGAAAGTTCATCATCATCCAGCTAGAGTATGTTCCTTTTCGTCCTGTTGAGAATAGTTCGTCGAAGGAGTTGAAAGAAAACTTTGTCCGTTGCCATAGAAACCGCCGTTTCCAGGGCAACAGGTCCTGTCACGGTTAGCCAATATTGAAAGAAAAACGTAAACGAAGAAACAATAATAATAACGTGCAATGTACTGGAGAGAAGTCGCTAAAATTAATTCTCTTTAACGAGGACGATTACGAAACATCACCTACTGATTGAAATCCGGATTATTTTCCAATAAAGTAAATTCCAATAAACTTTCTTGTTATTGTTGATTATTCCATATCGGACTCCCGAAGAAAACTCATCGAAACAACTTATTGACCGTGCAAATAGCGACTACTCTGTCATGACTCCGTTTTCTTTCATTCAGAAATAGGAAAGAAAGAGAAGAAAGTAGAAGGGTAAAAGAAGGAGGTAGGAAAAGAAGAAAGAAAAGAAATAGGGTATTTTAATGAGAAACAGATTACTGGATAATTCCGGAAATATAGTAAGAAGTCGAGAAAGTCCTCGAAAGATAAATCATTCTAAATGTTATTAACGACTAATCAATTTTGGAATGCTTCGGAATAGACACATGTTCCCTCATACCACCCAGACCTAGCTCCAGGCACCACGACCGGGGGATTGCCCAGACCTAGACCTGGAAACGAGAAAGATGAAATCATTCTTTGTACTGTTATTCCAACCGGTGATTGATAACCATCCAGCATCTGAACTCTGTTCTCTAGGATCGACCACACATATGAATTAGCCAAGAGGAAAAAAAATCAGACTTATAAATTCAATATAAATTTATGTATCGTATCAATAAGAATTTCAACTTCCCGGAAGAAAGATGTCGTATTTAGGCTCATCCTGCTATTTTTGTTTCACTCCTAGAGCCGATTTAAACCATTAGTAGCGGTCCTTCATGACCTAGGTTATTTACCTTAACACATCTATTAAAACATGTCACATATATTGCAGATGTTAATATGACAAAGGATATCACTAAAATTACCTAAATTAAATCTATCATGCATTCACACGCTCACTCACTCAGGACAGTGTATATATGTTTAAAGGAAACCAACTAACTACAAAGATACAAATAGTTTATTACATTCATAGTGGAAAAGAAAAAATAATTACAAAGAAAATCTTAAAAGCACAAGTTCTTGGTTATATATTAATAGAATACATAGAGTTATATTTTAGTAAATTTTTATATATTCAATCATCTTGACAAATGGAAAAAGGAAAAAAAAATAATTACATGTATTATATCTTAGGCATGCTAAAGCAAAATTATGATTTGCGACATACGCAAAAAGACACTTATTTCACTTGAAAAAAAAAATTGACAAAGAGGAAAGAAAAGAGGAAAAAAAAAGAACTTTTGGTGTATCAGAACTTATATGAGTCTCTACCTCACATTGGGTAATAAAATATTAATGATTTTGAGCGTTCAAATCACAGATCACGCACTACTCGTAGTGTCCAGAACATTTCGCTCCATTTAACTTCGTTCGTGTTTATATATATCTATATATATATATATTGGTTTACAAAACCATTCATCGTCTATACTTGGTTTATAACTTTTAACAGTTTATATCTGCAATCGCACACTGACGCTGCGACTGTGTCGTCAAATACTAAGTCTTTGTTCATTTCAGCGATAGGTCAAAATGTGATGGAGGACCCAATCACTATCTACTTTATCCATGAATCGTGTCTTGCAACGTCTCAGCTGGTAATTTCAGATCAGAGTTGTACGTTAAATAAATCGTAAGCGACAAGTTCAAAATCGGGGGGGAGGTTGAAATAAAAAAAATCTCGAAGTAAGTAGGAAGAGACAAGGGAGAGAAAGCGGCGCCAACGAAAGGAGAAAGATTAAAGTACTACTCACTACACAGAAGAGTGATCGAATTTAAATATATAACAACTCATAGCCGAAATATTCACATATGCCGAAAAAGGGTGGTTTACTTAATTACGTAAACTAGGAGGGAGTCCCTGCTGCCAAGGATGCAAGTTCTGTGTCCATCAGATCCCAATCCCACAAGAATTTGCTTGTAAGATTGAAATCCGATCCCCGTATCCGGCCCAGACCAGCAGGATAAAAGGAGAGGGGGAAGGGACCGGGTAACTGCGTCCCCAGTTTTGAAATCTCTAAGTAAGAAGAAAAAAAAACATTCGACCCCTCAGAAGAACTAAGGAGGTTCTAGGACAGTAATGAAACTAGAGTAAAAGTATTAGCTAAGATATCCCTAACTAATGATTTGCCGAAAATAAAAAAAATTAAATAAACTGAATTTTGGATCGGTGATTTCAATTACCAAAACATCACCGATAGCTACCCTGCGCAGACACGCCACAGTCTGGGATGTCGTTAATTTCCCTCGTCTAATTAAACTAAGAAAAGAAATGAAAATACTTAAAGGGACTATATATCGCCCTCCGGTCCGCGTGATATCATGGTGCAGGGGTCAGAACCTGAGATGTTTGTAGTTACACGTATCTAGTCAATATCTATATATCAACACGCGGCGAAATATTCACTGGGCTACTATATATTTAACTATATGGGTGTCCTATATTCTATATTCATTTATTACAATATTCATATACTTTATATTCATATTCACATTAATATTCATATAATATTCATATCATCATTCTCATTTACTACGACGCTGTATTCTTACAAACACCCTGTTTCCTCTATCTACGCCCAGCCTATATACACATTTCATCATAACACTTTAAAACCTATAATCACTACAAACATTTCCCATTCCGATCACCGCACGACAACCTCACTCGAACTCAAGACTCTTTCACACACACACAATACTATGTAATACCTGGTAGCTTTATTAAGAACGAAAAAAAATCCTACGTATGTTCACTGAAAATAGAATTATCCGCGATAATATTTAATGTTTATGAAATTCTGCAGCAACAATGAAATTATTCTGCAGCCACGAAGAAAAATGAACATTTAATATAATTTCAAAGCGAAGAACTAGCATCATATCGCCCGACTTCTGTTAAAAAATTACGTATTGTTTATTTACTTAAATATCTCGATTTCTAGACTATGCAGAATGTTGAAACTTTCAGAATATATTAATTTTGGGTCACTTGACCTAACTGTACATTCATATGGGCTGTGAATTATACCTTCTAGGTTTTATTTCGGAAAGAAAGGTCAATTTCATGAAAACTAAATCACTAAGCACCTCGACGGAAGAATGGCGGTTAGTACTGACTTTTGACACTAGGGCTAGCGACGATATAATCAACCCTTGAACAACTGAATGTGACCTTGTACACGGAATTATTATACTATATTACGTTCGCTTTTGAATATTGTGTATGAGTTCACTTAATGACGGAATAATAAAGAATTTAGCGCATAGTAAATACTACACTGTCCATATTTAATTATCTCACGCACTCTTTCATCACTTAACTACCACAATTACTACTACTAGATTACAAATATACACATACTACTTAAACTACAAGACACATCATGCCAATACACACCAATCATCACTATCATTAATACATGTTATACTAATAAATATACACAGAAAACATTCATATTTTACCATTTTACCTGGCCCTTGTTTTCACGGAATCACATTCTTTACTCAACCTGTTTAATCAATGCCCTGAGGGGACATATCGGAGTATTAGCTAACAATAGGACCCCTGCCCTGAAGGGGCAGGAACCCGGAACAAACTACATGTTCAACTCATCCCGCTGGAAGCCGTACTCCCAATTTGGGAGTCAGATAGGAGCCCTTTGCTTAATTTACACGTACATGCTGATGGTTACTAACACTTTAAACAGACCTAAAAATACCGCCATATATATATATATATTAAAAAAAATCACGTACTAACTACACAGACAGATTACTGAACGGACAGGTCTGACCGAACCTACACTGATTCAGGAGGGGCAAGAGGGAAATTTAACTATTCGATTCACTGAACTGCAAACTGGGTTTGGGAAAGAAGATTAAATGCACACACTATCCTGAATTCTGTCCATCACGAACTATATCTGCACAACATGGCGTTACTATACTGCACTTCCTATTTCAGCTTTTTAGTTCAGTTTTTAGTATGAAATTTAATAGTTTTTGGCTCCTTGAGACTTCCAGAGATTTTAGATGCTAAAAAAAACCTCCCAAATATTACCTTGTTTGCAGCTTTCTACTCCTTTTTCAACTTTATGATCGAGAAGATCCGAATCTGGCTGTTGTCAGTAAAATTTCCCGGCGTGGAATAGAATAATTGCGCCCTAATATCATAGCGTGGGTTTATCAGCCAATCAAAACTAAGCATTTTTGGCGGTGGGGCTTTAAAACGAATAAAATTTGGTAAAATCTGGATCAAACTAGATTTTAGAAGGACCTAGGTATCTAAAAGAGAGGTGAAGGGTGGTCCTGAAAATTCTGTCGAATTTTAGATTGGTTATTTGATCTGGAAAGTTCCGTCCAATAGTGGATCTATATTTTCGGATAGCACTGACACCGTAAGAATTGTAATAATCCATTTACATATACATATGCAAGACTTATAACTAATTTAAAATATAAATAAAGATATTGATTCCCAAAACTATAATCCGTAATGAATTTTTTTACAGTTTTCCATGTTAATTTGAAATAGAATAACAAATAAAATTACGAATTATATGAACAGCCACAAATTTTTTAGTTAAACATCAAGTACAGTCGGTGCAAAAAATTTCGGGCACCCTCCTGTTAAAAACATAATATCATTAGGCTGTAATGGCATATTACAGTTCCCCGGCGTCGTTAAAAAAAATTTTGTTTGAATAACAAAATTTTGTTGAATAGAATTAACATGTATTAATACTAATAAACTAACTACTCACTGATACTCTCATGCACTCAAATGAGACAGTGTAACATTCACTTTGGGTATTGAGATAGAAGTTCCCGTTTTTTGTCCTCGGTACAGTTGAAAAGCTTAAGATTTTGGAAATTGTGAGTTCCGATACTTTCACCTTTTAGATTGTGTAATACAGCGCAATTTTTCAATAATTTAACTGCTCAAAATGTTCACAAAGGAACAGAACTGACAGGAGTTCCAGCTGAGATATTGAAAGAAACAACTCATACGGTTTCACTCGCCGACTGGCATATCCAATGACATTAGGATCTAGGTTCTCGACTATCAGTCCCTCGATTCGCTAGAATTCCATTTCCGCCATTAGTTTGTATTTGCGAAGGGGCAGAATTCTGAGATCTACTTGCACAGTTATTATTAACATTGCCGTTTTGACCATTACCGTTTTCTCTTCTCCGGTACGCCCCATTAAAGTTCCTCCTATTATCGTCCCTATTCGGGTTCGATTCCCCCATTGTGCGGTCATAGGGGCGATAACCCCGGCGATTGTTATACATTGGTCGGTTACGGAACAGACGTCGACCGTTATATTGATTGCTTTCTGAGCCATTCCCACTCGGATAGCGAGATCCAGCTTGGGTGTAACTCAGAAAGTCCGTTTGGCAACTAGCCGTTGCCTTGCTTTTCACGGGTTTCACAACTTTTGCTTGTCGGGCGAAATACCTCTTTGGTGGGCCTCCAGTTTCTTTCCCACACAGGGCAGCTAGGCGTGACGTAACTTCTCGCACCGTTTGGCATAAGTGGGAAGCAATAGCCCGCGACTCATCTGGTGGAAGAGCGTTCACTATGATGTCTAGTAGTTCGGCTTGCGATGGATTTTCTGCAATCTGATAGTACAGTTCGATGATCTTCCAAGCATAGTCCAAAAGGGACCCATACTTGGCTCGATCATATCTTAAAGATTGGAGGTTGCGTTTCTGAAGCCTCTCTATATGCTCGTTGCAGTATTCTTCCTTAAAAAGGATCAGAAAATCATCAAACGTATGAATTCTATATTTAATAGAAGCAAACCACGCGCCTGATGCTGCAATTAAAAGTTTTTCAACTATTTGTAAACGTTCTCTATCGGTCAGCCGATACATTTCTAAACACTGCTGCAATCTACGCAGAAAAACACGAGGCTGTCCATTGGTAATATTCCCGTCAAAAGTGGGAAAACGTTCGATGTCCCTCAGTGAAACCTTGGAACCCATACTAACGTAAGCAGGGGAATAGTTACTGGGAATTAACATATTATCCTGCACAATCGGAGTTGTCACCGGATTTACCACCGACGACGTCGTAGCGGTGTTATAATTACCCATGTAAGTGAAAGGGATTCTGTTGGTGGTATTGAATATGTTGGGCTCCATCCCCGGACCAATCGCACCCGTGAACAACGACTCAGAATGGCACCCATCTCCTCTTCCCGGCAACACGCTATGTGATTGTATACCTCCATGTAAAGAGGGAGCACTCACGCTAGTGACCGTAGTCGTCACAACACTCGACTGATTCGGCACACTATTGGAATTGAACCACGACTTTGGTTCTGACCGATGCATGGGGTAGTGCGTCGCAATATCCCGTGCATCAACTGACACTAAATTTTCTTTTCCTGCGCCACGGGTAGTTGTTATAGCGGGTAATATTTCTAAGGAATCGCTACCGGGGAAAGGATAGGTTACCTCTGATTTTCCGCGACTAGATTTTGTCATTTCTTTTTGAATGTTTACTATCTCGTTTTGAATTTTCGAAATTTTCTGGTCAGTTACTTCCAGTTTGGTTTCCAATGACAAATCTGACAAGGTTGACTTTAAACTATCAATTTCGGCCTGCTGTGTTTCTAATTTATTGTTGATTTTATGCAATTTGGTATCCATTTGTTCAATTTCAGAATTTACATGATCTAATTTATCCTCAGTCTCCTGCTGAAGCTGCTTTAGAGATTGCTGAGCCTCGCATCTGACCAAATCAATTTCAGTAGACGTTTGCTCTCTCAACGTAGTTATTGAGGAAGCAAAGTCCGAACATATGTTGTCGATTTTCTGAGTTAATACCTCGAATCGAGATTCGGTTTCTCGTTTCGAGGTATCAAATTTTTCATTTATTTCACGTCTCATCTCTCGGCTATTTTCATTTATTTCGCGTCTCATTTCCAGGCTATTTTCATTTATTTCACGTCTCATCTCCAGGCTATTTTTATCTATTTTTTCATTTATTTCGCGTCTCATCTCCCGGCTATTTTCATTCATTTCATACCTCATCTGTTGATTATCCGGATCTATTTTCTGTAGCATCTGTTGTAATGAAAGGAAGAGAGCGTCATTATTAGATGACACAGTCTTCCTTTGCTCTTCTTTGGTTTTATCACCAATTGAATCCCCATTTCTTTCATCATCATCGAGGTCAGATATCTCCACTGGAGATATTTGGCCTCGGTTCTTCGGGGTACTATACCCTCGCTCACCGTCCGAATCGGGATGTTCATTTTCTTTCTCAGAGGATAAACTCATGGGTTCACGCGACTGGTGGAGCTTCCCCTCACATTCTTTACAGTATTTAACTATCTCACCAGCCCGGACCTTTTCTGCATTTTCAGCAGTATCCTCTAAATTGGTACAACTGAAATGAATCCATTTCAGCCCACACTCGTGACACCTCACTAGCCTACGGGAGACGCGAGCTCTTTTCTCATTACTTTCTAATGTACATTGTGTACATGAGACTTCCGCGTTCTCGTGTGATACGACTTCCCTATTGGTTGCCATAGTTTCCATATAAAAAGACACAATATAAACACATGCAATTATATACTTATAGACTAACAATACTTATTATTCAGGTACTATTCATAAATTAAGGACTCCTATCTAATTCCCTCCTTGGGTCAACTTCCAGCATTTTCAAATTTTAGAAGTCACTTTAGCAAATTCCTTCATTTCCCCCTTTCTACAGAGAGAGACAAAGATAGCAGAACAGCCAATGACTATAATTATTTAATCTCACTGTAACTTTTTAATTATGCACCTTTTGTGGCCAAGTCAATATGTGCTCGATCCTAAACAGTGTTTAATAAATAATTTCAGATCCGTTACCAGGGAAAACAATTGTTTCCATGGTAACTGTCCGATGTCAACGGTCGCCAATATTGAAAGAAAGCTTTGTCCGTTGCCATAGAAACCGCCGTTTCCAGGGCAACAGGTCCTGTCACGGTTAGCCAATATTGAAAGAAAAACGTAAACGAAGAAACAATAATAATAACGTGCAATGTACTGGAGAGAAGTCGCTAAAATTAATTCTCTTTAACGAGGACGATTACGAAACATCACCTACTGATTGAAATCCGGATTATTTTCCAATAAAGTAAATTCCAATAAACTTTCTTGTTATTGTTGATTATTCCATATCGGACTCCCGAAGAAAACTCATCGAAACAACTTATTGACCGTGCAAATAGCGACTACTCTGTCATGACTCCGTTTTCTTTCATTCAGAAATAGGAAAGAAAGAGAAGAAAGTAGAAGGGTAAAAGAAGGAGGTAGGAAAAGAAGAAAGAAAAGAAATAGGGTATTTTAATGAGAAACAGATTACTGGATAATTCCGGAAATATAGTAAGAAGTCGAGAAAGTCCTCGAAAGATAAATCATTCTAAATGTTATTAACGACTAATCAATTTTGGAATGCTTCGGAATAGACACATGTTCCCTCATACCACCCAGACCTAGCTCCAGGCACCACGACCGGGGGATTGCCCAGACCTAGACCTGGAAACGAGAAAGATGAAATCATTCTTTGTACTGTTATTCCAACCGGTGATTGATAACCATCCAGCATCTGAACTCTGTTCTCTAGGATCGACCACACATATGAATTAGCCAAGAGGAAAAAAAAAATCAGACTTATAAACTCAATATAAATTTATGTATCGTATCAATAAGAATTTCAACTTCCCGGAAGAAAGATGTCGTATTTAGGCTCATCCTGCTATTTTTGTTTCACTCCTAGAGCCGATTTAAACCATTAGTAGCGGTCCTTCATGACCTAGGTTATTTACCTTAACACATCTATTAAAACATGTCACATATATTGCAGATGTTAATATGACAAAGGATATCACTAAAATTACCTAAATTAAATCTATCATGCATTCACACGCTCACTCACTCAGGACAGTGTATATATGTTTAAAGGAAACCAACTAACTACAAAGATACAAATAGTTTATTACATTCATAGTGGAAAAGAAAAAATAATTACAAAGAAAATCTTAAAAGCACAAGTTCTTGGTTATATATTAATAGAATACATAGAGTTATATTTTAGTAAATTTTTATATATTCAATCATCTTGACAAATGGAAAAAGGAAAAAAAAATAATTACATGTATTATATCTTAGGCATGCTAAAGCAAAATTATGATTTGCGACATACGCAAAAAGACACTTATTTCACTTGAAAAAAAATTGACAAAGAGGAAAGAAAAGAGGAAAAAAAAAGAACTTTTGGTGTATCAGAACTTATATGAGTCTCTACCTCACATTGGGTAATAAAATATTAATGATTTTGAGCGTTCAAATCACAGATCACGCACTACTCGTAGTGTCCAGAACATTTCGCTCCATTTAACTTCGTTCGTGTTTATATATATCTATATATATATATATTGGTTTACAAAACCATTCATCGTCTATACTTGGTTTATAACTTTTAACAGTTTATATCTGCAATCGCACACTGCGACACTTTATACCCATCCAGGGATTTCGAAAAATCACTATCGCTAGAGGACGTTTCTCCTCTTAGACGGTCCATTTCCAAACTTATTAATTGAATAGTTTTAAGTTATTTATGCAACACTGGGACACGTTATGAGGCCTTTCCTTAGGATCACTTTCGTATATATTTGTATATGATTCGGATTTTAAAAACGATCTCCCGCAGGTGTACGGAGTATGAAGGTTTAAATTGAGGATAAAAAAAAAACTGGTCAAGTCACAGGATACATATTAAGGTGAGAAGGATTCAAGGTACACTTTCCACAATGGTTTTTGGGTTGGTAGTTCAAGGATAATATGCGTTATGAAGTGAGTTACGTTTAGACCTGCCGTTACTTTCCAATACATGCCATTACATAATTACATAAGGTATCATTTACATTTATTCAAAAGAAAAGGAAAATTACTTAAGTGCACGGCGGTATTCTTAACAAAATCTACATTCTTACATTCGTCGGAGAACTTACTGGTAAACTATAGCAACCAATACACGTTTAGGGGGACAGACACGAGCGCTCTTACATATATTCATAATACATTTAATATCATACTTTTACTTTAAAATCATATTCACATACTACTTACATATACATTTCGACGTATTCATTTCTCTCTATATATATATTTATTATAAATGCGCACACATTTAAATTAATCACCCCAACAATAATTTTTTAAAAGGTTGCAAACATTGTCCAAGAAAACAAATGACTTCCGACATTACATATGAAAAAGAAAATCGATTTTTTACCTGATACCGCGCGTCTATAAATTTTTCACTTTTATATAATCAACTCGTGTTTAAATCATGAAGAAAAAAAACTTTGGAAGGCAGGCACGTAACACAGAGCATTTCTAAAAATATAACTAGATAACCTAAAATACAATTTCTGGGAACAGATCAACTACAAGATATTCGAGAACCAAAACAGAAAAGAAAGTGACCAATGGATTAAAAAAAACTTAAGAGGAACGACGGTGAAAGAACGTAATCGAAGTGTCGTCAAATACTAAGTCTTTGTTCATTTCAGCAATAGGTCAAAATGTGATGGAGGACCCAATCACTATCTACTTTATCCATGAATCGTGTCTTGCAACGTCTCAGCTGGTAATTTCAGATCAGAGTTGTACGTTAAATAAATCGTAAGCGACAAGTTCAAAATCGGGGGGGAGGTTGAAATAAAAAAAATCTCGAAGTAAGTAGGAAGAGACAAGGGAGAGAAAGCGGCGCCAACGAAAGGAGAAAGATTAAAGTACTACTCACTACACAGAAGAGTGATCGAATTTAAATATATAACAACTCATAGCCGAAATATTCACATATGCCGAAAAAGGGTGGTTTACTTAATTACGTAAACTAGGAGGGAGTCCCTGCTGCCAAGGATGCAAGTTCTGTGTCCATCAGATCCCAATCCCACAAGAATTTGCTTGTAAGATTGAAATCCGATCCCCGTATCCGGCCCAGACCAGCAGGATAAAAGGAGAGGGGGAAGGGACCGGGTAACTGCGTCCCCAGTTTTGAAATCTCTAAGTAAGAAGAAAAAAAACATTCGACCCCTCAGAAGAACTAAGAAGGTTCTAGGACAGTAATGAAACTAGAGCAAAAGTATTAGCTAAGATATCCCTAACTAATGATTTGCCGAAAATAAAAAAAATTAAATAAACTGAATTTTGGATCGGTGATTTCAATTACCAAAACATCACCGATAGCTACCCTGCGCAGACACGCCACAGTCTGGGATGTCGTTAATTTCCCTCGTCTAATTAAACTAAGAAAAGAAATGAAAATACTTAAAGGGACTAGGGGTCGACATCCGGGTACGCGAATAATAAATTTCAACAATTAATTATTTTGCTTCTGTACCCCTGTCCGAACCGTCGCCTCCATGAACATTGTAAGCTAGCCTGAGTAGGTAACGTGAAGGAAAAAAAATCTCACGGAGCAGGATATTCTATTTTAAAACCGACCAGAAGATATGATTCACTACAGCCCTGTTGTATAACTACTATTGTCTTTTCATAATTTATTATTCAATATGTCTAGTCAGCGATTGTATGATGCTACCCCTTCTATCAGATGGTATTACTATGGTTGATTATTATTATAACACATAAACCTACAAAGTATTACCATAGTCCGACTATATATCGCCCTCCGGTCCGCGTGATATCATGGTGCAGGGGTCAGAACCTGAGATGTTTGTAGTTACACGTATCTAGTCAATATCTATATATCAACACGCGGCGAAATATTCACTGGGCTACTATATATTTAACTATATGGGTGTCCTATATTCTATATTCATTTATTACAATATTCATATACTTTATATTCATATTCACATTAATATTCATATAATATTCATATCATCATTCTCATTTACTACGACGCTATATTCTTACAAACACCCTGTTTCCTCTATCTACGCCCAGCCTATATACACATTTCATCATAACACTTTAAAATCTATAATCACTACAAACATTTCCCATTCCGATCACCGCACGACAACCTCACTCGAACTCAAGACTCTTTCACACACACACAATACTATGTAATACCTGGTAGCTTTATTAAGAACGAAAAAAAAATCCTACGTATGTTCACTGAAAATAGAATTATCCGCGATAATATTTAATGTTTATGAAATTCTGCAGCAACAATGAAATTATTCTGCAGCCACGAAGAAAAATGAACATTTAATATAATTTCAAAGCGAAGAACTAGCATCATATCGCCCGACTTCTGTTAAAAAATTACGTATTGTTTATTTACTTAAATATCTCGATTTCTAGACTATGCAGAATGTTGAAACTTTCAGAATATATTAATTTTGGGTCACTTGACCTAACTGTACATTCATATGGGCTGTGAATTATACCTTCTAGGTTTTATTTCGGAAAGAAAGGTCAATTTCATGAAAACTAAATCACTAAGCACCTCGACGGAAGAATGGCGGTTAGTACTGACTTTTGACACTAGGGCTAGCGACGATATAATCAACCCTTGAACAACTGAATGTGACCTTGTACACGGAATTATTATACTATATTACGTTCGCTTTTGAATATTGTGTATGAGTTCACTTAATGACGGAATAATAAAGAATTTAGCGCATAGTAAATACTACACTGTCCATATTTAATTATCTCACGCACTCTTTCATCACTTAACTACCACAATTACTACTACTAGATTACAAATATACACATACTACTTAAACTACAAGACACGTCATGCCAATACACACCAATCATCACTATCATAATACATGTTATACTAATAAATATACACAGAAAACATTCATATTTTACCATTTTAAATCGGCTCGAAAGGAGAAGGAAAGAAAGGGACAGGGCCAACTGGCCCTTGTTTTCACGGAATCACATTCTTTACTCAACCTGTTTAATCAATGCCCTGAGGGGACATATCGGAGTATTAGCTAACAATAGGACCCCTGCCCTGAAGGGGCAGGAACCCGGAACAAACTACATGTTCAACTCATCCCGCTGGAAGCCGTACTCCCAATTTGGGAGTCAGATAGGAGCCCTTTGCTTAATTTACACGTACATGCTGATGGTTACTAACACTACAAACAGACCTAAAAATACCGCCATATATATATATATATATATTAAAAAAATCACGTACTAACTACACAGACAGATTACTGAACGGACAGGTCTGACCGAACCTACACTGATTCAGGAGGGGCAAGAGGGAAATTTAACTATTCGATTCACTGAACTGCAAACTGGGTTTGGGAAAGGAGATTAAATGCACACACTATCCTGAATTCTGTCCATCACGAACTATATCTGCACAACATGGCGTTACTATACTGCACTTCCTATTTCAGCTTTTTAGTTCAGTTTTTAGTATGAAATTTAATAGTTTTTGGCTCCTTGAGACTTCCAGAGATTTTAGATGCTAAAAAAAACCTCCCAAATATTACCTTGTTTGCAGCTTTCTACTCCTTTTTCAACTTTATGATCGAGAAGATCCGAATCTGGCTGTTGTCAGTAAAATTTCCCGGCGTGGAATAGAATAATTGCGCCCTAATATCATAGCGTGGGTTTATCAGCCAATCAAAACTAAGCATTTTTGGCGGTGGGGCTTTAAAACGAATAAAATTTGGTAAAATCTGGATCAAACTAGATTTTAGAAGGACCTAGGTATCTAAAAGAGAGGTGAAGGGTGGTCCTGAAAATTCTGTCGAATTTTAGATTGGTTATTTGATCTGGAAAGTTCCGTCCAATAGTGGATCTATATTTTCGGATAGCACTGACACCGTAAGAATTGTAATAATCCATTTACATATACATATGCAAGACTTATAACTAATTTAAAATATAAATAAAGATATTGATTCCCAAAACTATAATCCGTAATGAATTTTTTTACAGTTTTCCATGTTAATTTGAAATAGAATAACAAATAAAATTACGAATTATATGAACAGCCACAAATTTTTTTGTTAAACATCAAGTACAGTCGGTGCAAAAAATTTCGGGCACCCTCCTGTTAAAAACATAATATCATTAGGCTGTAATGGCATATTACAGAGTGTGTTCAGAAGACGTTCCAATGGTAACTATATCTTTTTCAGAAACAGGAATAGCGAAGAATAGAAAGGAATGGCAGGGTATATGAAATTGGTTAAATTTACCTCAGATTCGATACATCAGTCTAGGGAATGGAAAATTTCGAGGAGAAGTCAGAAATGGAATATACGCGCAGATACTGATTTGGACATCATTATCACTGGGGGCATTAAGGAGATACTTTTGGAGAAACAAATTTTTTGCGTGATAAGGACTAAAAGGAAACGAAGAAAGAAAAGAAGAAAAAATGAAAAAGATATCTTTTGTTTGTTTAACATTTGTTTGATGTAAATTAGATTGATTTAGCATACTTGTCATTTTTCGTAAATGGAAAGGGGAGGACGTTGGACACAAAATATTACAGTAATTTGTTGATTGTTTAAGTTTAGCCTCCCTTTAAGCAACGAGGCTGTATGAGACGTGGACCTACAGCTTAACATGGAATCAGAATCACATGAGCTCCCACTGGGAATGGAACTCGGATGTTCGGCGCCAAAGGCGCGTGCGCTAACGATATTGCCACGAAGGAGCTCTACAGTACTTTGTAATATATCAGTTACTATTTACTATTAAGTCAATCTGTGAAAACAATTGCCATGACTAATGGCTTTAACAATGGCTTATGCAGTCTGGGAATTGGAATTGTAAAAGCCATATGTATTCTATGAGATGATCAGTGTTATCACCATCAATATTGGATATTAGTACCATGTATTTGTGATTGGTTCGTATACGTCTGTATTACGCAAAATAAAGTTAATATTACTTAGATAACTTGTGGGTTGATTGATTACTGTGAGTTTAATGGGGGCATAAGCAACGAAACTATTTTTGCCCATCACGATAAGGAATTCATTCGTATATTCTGTACAATAAAAATTCAAAATAATACTCTAATAAAACGAAGTTTAAGTACGAGTATATTTTCGACAAAATAAGATATTGAACCAAAAATAGTGTAAAAATTAAAACAAGGAACATAAAAAGGATAAAATAACAAATAATAAAATATAAAATATGTGACAAGAAAATAAGTTTAAAAAGCAGTAATACGTGGTACGTAGCACGTCAAAAAAAAGCAATAGCACTTAGGAACGTATAACAGTAAAAAAAATTAAAACCTAAGAGCACATTTTCAATTCCAAATTTACAATTGTAAGTGAGAATACATCGCAGTGCAGCACATTATTCCATTCAACTTCAGGAGATTTTTAGATAGCCCTAAAGGTTCTCTGAGGTCAGATTATTCAAGATATTCTTCAAGATAATATGTCGTTCGGAAGAAAACTGCATAATTTTAAAAAAATGTTTGAGTTTTACGTCCCATGGTTATGCCGGCTAGGCTAAAGGAGACGGTGAAGATGATATAAATTGTGGAATGAAGAAAGCGGGAGGAAACGGAAAAACCTCGAGGAAACCCACGTACACAGTGTTTGTCCAAAACAAAGTTTACCTGATAGGTCACCAACACTTTCCAAGGAAAAAACTAAAGGTTTATCTCGTGATTAGAATATGTTCAAAGGAAAATAATTTTCTCATTACGAGAGATACTTTGGTAAGCAAAGTTCTTCATTAAAATATTAAACGTTTATGTTACGAACGTAATCTAACTATGCATTGTGTTTATTTTACATATATGATTTAGCTAACAAAGTGATATACATTCTAGCGTATCGCAAGAAGTGTAACGAAATTTAGGAAGAGTCAAAATTGTAGATGTACCACAATAACTTTCTTAAAACGTGTATATTAAATCATATTATTATTTTTACATTATGTTATATGCATATTACAATTGAAAACCTCCTTCAATTAATAGATTATAGTGTGATCTCTCTAAGCTTTCGAAACTAAAAGTAGTCACATACCATCATAATATCCTCCTGTAAGATCCTCTCCGTTTATTCCCATGTCATTGAAGGCAGAGTCTCCTCTCCAAATGATTCTGTTGTCGACTGGTAATCTTCCTGATCTCTGAGCCTCGTAGAAAAGGAGAGAAAGCCCTATTACCTCACCATAATCATATTGCGTAGCTGAAAAGAACGATTATATTGCATTAGCAAAGCTCGGTATTTAAAATATATATATTTAATTCAATATTTTACGTTGTAATCTCTGAACAGAGATTAAAATTAGAAATGTTTCCATTTTCTTGTATCGTAAACTCATATGGAAGATTTTAGTTTATGTTGTTTCTTTTTTATGAGCATTTTAGTTTACCAATTAACTTTATATATATCGTAAATTATAGGTCCTTTAAGTATCTTGTTCCTTTCAAGTTTTAGTTTCTTGTTTCTCTGGATACTTTGTTATAGTCTACAATCGTTCGATAATAACTCCCGTTTAGCTTTTAAAATTAGAATCTGCTTTATTCTAAGGGTTTAAGTTGATGTCCAATCAAAAGTCAGAACATAAGGTTAAGTAAAATGGCCACATTGCTATTTATAGTGACCTATCTCTTCAGTCTCTTTTTCTGACTCTTGCTCTCTGAGTAAATAATCATTAAACTACGAACACATTTGGAATATTGTATTATATCACGTGGAAGACCAAAAATTCTCAATCAACCTGTGATTTACAATATATCTTGGGTGTGATTTCATCATTGTCAAAACCTAACTGTAGGCGTATTAACATGTTTTAGAGTATGTGGAATATCATCTCATATAAAATGGTGTCATTTTTCAGCAAAATCTTTCATATCTTTACAATGTATATGCTTTAAATTAAATGTTGTCATATTCCCTACTGACATGCAGTACCTCAAATGTAGCGGATCCCCCGCTTCGTCAAATGTAGCGGATCTTACCATACAAAAGATTGTCTCAAAATCTCCGGGGACCAGGCATGTAGACAAGGGGAGTCCGGACCCTCCCCTTCGAAACCAGAAATGAAAAAAATTGAGGAAGGATTAAACAAAAAGAAACGAGGAAAAGAAGAATCAGCGTTAAAAATAAAAAGTTACAGCAAGCTTTTAGTTATTCTTTCTTATGAGATTTGTATTACTTGCAATACATGGTGGCGATATTCTGGAAAAGTCAGGGAATTTAAAATTTCTAGAAAAGTTACGGAATTCTCAGAATTTATACTACTAGTCAGGGAAATTTCAAGCTTTGGAAAGCATAGTGCCGTTCTGCAATAGTGTGGACATTTTTTATCATAATTTTTCGTCGTCGTTTCCCTGCAGTATCAAAGATGTTATTTCAGAAATAATTTTCTGCTGCTCCTTTAACCTGTCATTTGGAACAGACAGTAGTTGGCGGAATAAAGAAAACAAAAAGTTGTGGAAAGAAAGTTTTAACATTTGATTCAACAGAGAAAGGAACGAAGATATTGTAAAATATTTTACAAGACACTATTGGATATGCACTTTTTATAATAGTTGAGATCATAATGAAAGGAAAATTGTTATATTTGAATGAACAAAGCAAAAAACGTAAATATTGTAAACTCTTTTTAATGCTTTTTTATTCTTTTACTGGAGATTTCTTCATAGTTTGTTATTAAAATACTTACTAACATATCCTCATTTTATCGTCCTAGTAAACCAATATATCTTGCCAGTACAATAGTTTAGATCGATCGAGCTCCTGGTGTGATAACAACAGTATTTCATGTCACGCCTCCCCCCTTCCCCCCGCTCTCATACGAAATCCTGGCTGAACAAACCAAGATATGTTGCGAGTAAAATAGTTTAGAATGATCAAGCCCCTGGTCTGATGACCACAGTATTTCATGTCACGGACCCCCGCCTTTACGAAATCCTGGCTACGTGCCTGCCGGGGACGTTCCCCTGAAGTGGGTTAAATGTCGGGGAAACCACCCTGCTAATTACCAAGGCTGCGTTCTGGGAATCAACAACAAGCCTCAGAACGGACACGTAGCTCAACTATAGTTAATACAACATTAGCCCAACAAGATGCAGCAAATGCACACTACTCCACTTCCGCGAAGACCTTTAAGCAGCAGTTACCCTCCCCTAATTGCTGAATCCACCAAACAACACGAACACCTAACGGCAGAATCCATCCAGTATGCAGCTCCAGGACCGTCTACTAGCTACGATATCCCAGGAACCAACTCAAGACAAACCATCCAAATCAACACTAATGAAGCCAACCACCAATCATGAACAGTCGACTCTGTGTCCCACGACACAAGTCAAGAATCATCCCTGGCAGTTACTATCAAGGAGGTCTTGCAACTGCTCTAGAACCTTAAAATCAGGAAATTCCTCAAGAACCGTAAGACAGGACTTCGAAAAATCAAACCCGCCAAAGATCCCGTCTCACAAAGTCACAAAGTGGACAACACTCCTTGAAATTGCTACCAATCTCCTTGGTGGTGGCGCAGACCAACTCAACAATAACCCGTGCCTTTGGCATGGGATATCCGGGTTCGATTGCCGGTAGGAGCTCATATGGTTTGAATTACACGTTAATCAGTAGGTCCCGTCTCATGTAGCTCTCGCTGCTGAAAGAGGCATTAAACTCCAAATCAACACAACTCAACAATAGCCCGGGACCTTAGATTTGCGTTTTGGAATGCAGATGATATGAAAGAACAGCAAGTACAGCTCATCAGATTTTGTCATCAAAGATGATAATATCGATGTAGCTCTCTCAGTGAGACACAGTGCATTATGAATCGAACCGACTAACAAGGATGCATGACGGCAGGACTGTCTTTGTGAAAAGACTTATCGCTCACGACACCTTGCAATTGCCATCACTCGATGCAATAAAAGCCATCAAGGTCATCATAATTCCCCGCATGGCCCTCTCCACTTATCTCATTGTACAAAAAACCTGTGGCATCTCTCCAGGCTCCGGATTTCCACGTTCTCCGAAGACCAGACCATCGTGTTCTAGAGGGAGGAAACCTGAACTGCAAGCATTCCACTTTGAATGCTAGAGTCTCCAACTTAAGTGGATGCTAGAGTCTCCAACTTAATAGTACAGAGAGGGAATACAACTTCACACTTCATGGAACAAACATCAATGTTTAACCACAGGCGAAATACTTTGGGATCCAACTGGATAGCCGTATGACGCTTGCGAACTATCTGGAGGCAACAGCCAAGGAAGCCACTCAAAGATTCAGAGCTATTTTACTCATTCTCTTTAGTCTTCAACTCACTTTAGAACAAGACATCACGTCCATGAAATTTGTTTCCTTCCCCTCCTAATGTATGCCCAGCCAGCATACCAACATATTCCATTGTCACCTGCGCCACCTCTAGGTGGTTTAAAACAAGGCAGCTAGGGCAATAATGGGTTATTCCATGTTCACTCGTATATTACAGATGCATGAGGACCTGAAAATACCACTTCTTTAAAGTTTCGTCACTACCAATCGACAAAGTTCTGCATCAACATCCCAGAATCACCAATTCAGACATTGCCACCCTAGAAACAAGGAAACGCCTCGAGGAAAGTACGAATGCCAAAGCCGCCTTAAGACAACGTAGACAAGAAGACCACTTCAGGGATCGCGATAGTTACGATCAAGGGTAAAAGTGTGGGGGAAGGCAGGGGGACGTTGTCCCTCCGCTTCCAGGAGATATCCGTGGGGTCCCCCACTTACTAACAAAATTACAATGGGCAAAGGTAGGCACGGGGGACGGCGTGACGTAATGCGTCCCCGTACCTCTTCAGATCCACTTTTATCCCTGGTTTCGATCCTTTGAAACATATACGTGAACCAACAACGTTCAAGCTTCAACTCAGACAGAAGACAAGGGCTTTGGCCTGATAATTCATACACTCTACCACAACGAAAATTTAAGGTTCAAGGTTCATGGTAATCTACATAAGATCGTATTTCAGATGGATTATCGGTGTGAAAAAATTAGAAATATTTGTACAACTTTTGAAGTCATTCTCATAATAAACAACTTGGATGGCAGTAATGCAATTAGCAAATTAATTACAACCTATTCTGATGATCTAAGTGACAGAATTGTCAAAGAAAAATATATCTACAAGTTAATGGGTGCAGCTACTTTTCCGGATTTGACCAAGTCAATAGAAAATAAAGAGCCTTCATTGCTTCTTCTCCTCAATGGAATATAAATTGAGGCTACATTTTGTGTTCCTTGAACTTTGCATTGCATTTAAAATTTTCATTAATCTATTAAAGTCTGTTGTTTCAGGAGAGGGACGTTTTAGTAACTTATCGTTTATCAGAAACTATTTGAGATCACAACTCAAGTTTGAATAATTTCTGTCGTTGAGTTGAATGATGTTATGGCCAGATATATTTTAGAATAGTCCCATTGGATCCAGACTCCTACAATTAGTTAATTTTAAATAGCGCAAAAAGTAATGTACCCAAACATGGCGACTTTTACCATTGTCAAGCTCAAGTTCCACTATATTAGGACAAGTTAAAATTAGCAGAAGGGCTACATCAGATCAGCTTTGAGCTTCGTAAGTTGACATGTGTACTACTGTTACAATTGATGTTTTTATAAGTTTTCCTATTCTTGAAGCAGCCCGAATTATTATCTATAAATTTCTAAAGTATATAAAACTTGGCATAACGTATAAATAGAACATTATGTATAAAGAGATAATATTAAGAATTACGTTGAAAGACAAAATGCAATTTTGTCAATTTATGAAGCTGCCGTAAAACTCAGTTTTTTTTTTTTTTTTTTTAAGCAATGATGATAGCTATATGAGACCTTTCGTCTCGAAGACGAGAGCACTTATCAATTATTCACGAAAAATTAAAAATAGAGGTGCTTGGCAATCCTTAGCTGTTATATGAGATATGTGTCTTTTTTCACGATAAAGATATCTGATGAATCAACAATGAAAACACCATGGCAAACAACACCGTTTCGAACTACACTCCACCTTCGCTGCAGGAGTCCCAAGTTCGATTACCACGTTCAGTAATAGTTCCACGTCTTATATAGACCTACACTAAACTGCAAATCAACCAACCTAAAGACTTCCCCGAGTTTATATATAATCAATAAATCAATATAACAACAGAGAATCTTTCAACTTAACGTCCCACAATTATGTCGTTCAGGCTAAGGAAGATGATGTTAAAGCAAGTGAATAATGACGGAAGATGAGAAAGTGAGAGGAAATGGCAGTACTCCGAGAAACCCCACGGATACGATGTTGTCCACCATAAACTTACTTGGCCGGGAATTGAACCAAGGACCCACGCACCAGAGTTAAGCGCTTTAGCGCACAGCCTCTGTGGCCCCCTAATATAGCTACTAATCATACCTACAAGATGAGCTGAAGTTAGTAGGAACGTGTAGAGCCATGCTGTTTTCCACATGATTTGGAATATCTTCTTTCAGTAAAGGCAATGTTTATAATAGGGGTTCATAAGTCACAATGACTATATATATAGGCTATATAGACTATTACATACAATGAATTAACATATATAAACACGTTTTACGTATTAAGTTCTTCGACTACACGTGCAAGTACACAAAGCCCACAGTGGGCAACGTACACTTACGAAAATACATTTAGTGACATTTCAATTGATTAACAATAACATAGCGTGAATCATCAGACAATACTGTAACTGACACATCATTCGACCATAACAAGTCTAATAATATATCTTACAGTTATTTTATGGGTGTGATTGACGGGAATATATTCCATGGTTACTTCTCTTTTCCACATGTAATGCGTACAAGCAAACTACTTTGCTCTTATGTATGTTTCAAAGGTTGACAGTTGTCATCTATGCATTCACATTTGACGTTTGTCCTTCACCTTCTATTTTCCACATGCAAATCCTGGTATATCTGATTTTGTTAATGCTGTGAGAAGAAATCATGTTGAAATGTCCTACATACCAGGGGTGCCCATCCCCCCCAAAGCTGATGGCGCACTCCCCCCCAAAACTAATAATCTCTTCCCTCCTCAAAACTCAAGTCCTCTAAAAACAATTGCCCAATGTAGAAGTAGTTTTTATAGTACTAGTCATTGTTATTTTTGTTGTTGTTTTTATTTCTTGTGGTAGTATTATAGAATGCTTGTAGTAGTAGTAGGGGCAGTAGTAACTATAAAAATGGCATTACTTTCATTAGTAGTCTTGGTAGTGTACAATACTAAATATGTTCTATAAGGATATTGAAGGGTATAAAAACTTCTACATACTGTGTATGGCACAGGTATTCTTTTTTTACAATTAGTAGTATTATTTTCTCTTTACAAAATATTGATATAATTCCCTTGTACATGAAAAGTAAGACGCAAGTTACAAGTTATTGAGTTTGATACCAAAAGAAAATATTATCCTCGAAATAAGCCTACAAAAACAAGTGATACCCAACAAAAAACATTCCTGTAAAAGAGCCAAGTACGAGTGGCCTTAAAAAAAATTGAAATCACAAAAATAGGCGCCAAGTTCTGGTGGACAACAGTTACAAACACTCACTGACTCACTTCAAATTTAGATTTGAAACTTAGCTGTTGTCTGTATGGTTACCACTAGCTCACAATTATGTCAAACTACTTTATAATTTTCAACAGACAACATAGGCAGTTTCAAATCTAAAATTGAAAGTGATTCCTTGAGTGTTTGTAACTGTTGTTTACCAGAACTTGGCGCCATCCTTTCATATAGCAACTTGCGCGGTACTTCATTCATAGAGTTTCTAAGCAGGGGGTAGGGGGATTCATTCTCGAGATTAAAAAAAAATCGCATCGTGTTCCAATGTTATTCTGACGACAGCAAAATTACTTATTCGACATTAGAGTAAAATTCTTCCCTAATTTTTTTATTCCCCCCAATTTTTTTCTCGATGGCACAACTTGCGCCATTCATCCCTCCTGTGGGCGGCCATTCTCTCTTAAAACGAACCAACATTTCCTTTCATACGGCTACTTGCGCGGTACTTCATTCCTCTAGTATCAAAGCAGGGTGTACCGGGGTTCACCCCGGAAAATTTTTGAAAATTAGTTTCTCAACATCGTGTTTTAATGCTATTCCGACAGTATAATTGCTAGTTCGAAAGTAGAGTAAAATCCCCCCCAAAATTTTTCTCAATGGCGCAGCTTGCGCCATACATCCCCCCTGTGGGTGGCCCTGCTACATACTGCTCTTTGTAAACAGGAACATAATCCGCGTTATTATAATGAGTAAGCCTATTTGACCATCACTGACAAAACACTTCCCCCAAATTTAAACGTTTTCACTATAGCCCTCTACCGTAGACAGGGTTGCCAGATTTACGGATTCAATAACACTTTTTAAAACAATAAAGCGCTAAAAAGTGGTAAGACAAAATCGATATAAACTAGAAACTAATAATAATAATAATAATAATAATAAAGTACTTAAAAGCAGAAAATAATTAATATCTATTATTTACAAAAATTATTGAAGTCTGTGTTAAGCTAAATAAATTTATTAATACCTAATATAAAATTAGTTTGCATTGTGATTTTATGAGGCATTAATGTGTTTGGCTTGGCATACACTTCAAAAAATTTTATAGACAATAGAAATGAATTATTTTGTGCTTTTTGTATCAAATAATCAGGATATATTTCAGGCAAAAATTTTCTTGTAGGCCTTATATCTGGAGAACTATATATACAGTAGTCAAATTCAAACTATCACTTAACTCAATATGATGTGCTTATTCCGTAAAAATAATAATAATAACAATAAGAAGAAGAAGAAGAAGAATACTCGATTTAGGGGCCGTTCAAAAATTTTGTGGCCCCTGATCCAAAAACTAATTATTGTCCAAGATCGCGATCTTTTGATCCATTTTTTTTTTTTTTTTGTTGTTGTTTCCTACAATTCTTGTTATTACTTTCTCCTTTTATCATTTTTGTTGAAGTCAGTTGGTGAAGTCGATGATTTCATTTTCTTATTTTTAGTGCGTTTTTGTAGTCTGTAATTTTTCTTTTGAATGTATTTACTTTTCCATTTTCGTTACTTTCCACTTTCTTCATTAATCCTCCATTCAAACCGGAGGTGGTTGAAATTAACCATTTCCGGTTTCAAAACTTGTCATAGAACAAAAATAGTAATAAATAGCGACAATAGATGTACTACTTGATGTTTTAGTACTGAATTGAAATAGTTTGCAAGTCTACAGTAGTTTCAGAGTGTGAAACGAAATTCACTTAAGAAAAAAGAAAAGAAATGAAATGAAATCTTAGTTTTACGTCCCACGGTTGTGCCGGTTAGGCTAAAGGAGATGGTGATAATGAGTAATGAATGAAATGGTGGAATGAAGAAAGTGGAAGGAAACGGGAGAACCCCGAGAAAACCCACGCACACGGCGTTTGTCCACCATAAAGTCCACTTGGCAGGGGCTGGGATCGAACCCGGGACCCCAAGCACCAGAGGTGAACGCTCAACCACTGAGCCACCGCGGCCGCCTTAAGAAAAAAGAGAGAATTTTATAGGATCGAAATGTATAGTGAAAAGTGTTTATAATCCATGCTAAATTCAAGTTTTTATTCCATGCTAGCAGCAGCCACTGCTGCTCCCTCATGTATGTCCAAGTAGAGATCGAAGTGATTGTACACTTGAATAGGGCTATTATCTGTTAATTGATTTATTGAGGTTGTGTAGTTTCATGTCTTGTAGCCAGGTGTGGTAGGACAGACCCTTAGAGAGCTTTAGGAAGGGGAGGATTTATTACGATTTATGACAAAATTATTAAGGGTACAATATTAATAAATCTCAAAGCCATACGAATAAATATTATTTCTAGACTCCCTAATAGTAGACATTTTTTACTGAAATGGGTCCACGACTCATTTTTGTTCTATTTACCTTTTGTGTGATGTTTTGTTTATGTAACGTAGCGACCCTATTTGATGCTTCATTTCTAATTTCATGCTTGTATCATATGTGGAGTAAGAAAATTTTGTCTCAAAATGGGACCCTCGAACGACAGCGAGTTTCTCTGGGTGGGCAGTTGCCCAACCACGAGTTACGGCTCTACCGATGACGTAGCCTCAACTTGAAAAACGTTTCGTGATATTTTCCTCATTGAGGAACGTCTATATAATTTCTTTTTGAGTTAAACAGGAAATCTGGAGTAAGTCATTACGACACTTTCACAAGTTGCTTATATTTTCATGTTTATATTTTTATTTATATTATGTTTATATTTGTTTGTTTTTGTTATATTTGAGTATCTTGTTTATATATTTCCATGAAACGTTTTTAACTAGGTATTAGTTTGGGTGGAAGATTAAGTAGTGCAGTAGGTGAGTGGTTAGCGCATTGAACTTCTATTCGGTAGACACGCGTTCGAATCCCGGCCAGGCTGAAACATTTTCAAGTGTTCCTGTTTCAATTTCAATTTCAATGCATACTCAGTGTGACAAGCAAGATCTTCTCTTCCCTAGAAAGAAAAAGATGTTCGAATGAGAAGAATTGGAGATCTGTCAATGGAGACAGTGATTTACAAACTTATTTCCAGCAGTTCTA
The DNA here is from genome assembly GCF_964235325.1 of Thermobia domestica. NCBI lineage: Eukaryota > Metazoa > Arthropoda > Insecta > Zygentoma > Lepismatidae > Thermobia > Thermobia domestica. The sequence goes on from NC_137462.1 coordinate 85,959,460, forward strand.
GATTTGATATGTTCGTCTACTTTCAAGCATGTTCTGATTCATGTGTGATCAGTGTTTTTATTTCTTTGAATATACAGTATATAATGAAATAATACATTACATAAACAGCAATATTGGGATTAACATATAATCTTCATTGGATAATACGCTCTGAACCAGAGAATTTGATCTCAGAATGGAGAAATGTTTCGTGCTTCACCTACTCACAATTTTATTTGCATAAAGACTTGACTCAGTGCTACCAACTGCTGTCAGTGCCGAGAAAAGTTAATTGTAAGTTGGGTTGCATCTGCCTAGGCGTTCCCACAACTGCAAATGACCTGGACCCCAAGTAATGGAATTAGAGCACTTAGAGGGGAGATACTTTTGTAAGTGGCTGTACAAACATTGTGTTGGGAACAGTCATATTATGCCTCTTTGATATTTTCTATCATTGCTGCTGTTCCTTTAAAGTTGTATTTATTAAAAATAATTTATTGTTTCTCGTTTGCGCAACGTGTAGGCTACATTTCTTGATAATTTTGTGTTCGTATAACACCAATTTGTTTTAATTTCATTTGTATTTATTTACGTCACATAGGTCCATAGGTTCCTCTTGCAAAGTGCCAGTTGGAATCTTAACATGCGGTGAAAATATTACTTATTATCTTTAATACGCGGGTTAGAAGCGGAGGTAAGGTAGTTACGCACATAGTAAGTATAAACAACTAATATGCCTGTAACTTTTCCCCAAGTGGGCGTATCTTAAAACTAACTTCACCATTGTCTTTCTGATTAAATTCTAGCCCGAAATTATGTATCGCATTACCCTATTCCCATTTCAAAAGCTTGACCTTAATTCAAAATGGCGGATTTTAATATGGCTACCGTCAAGGTCATACCTACCAGACGACTTCCCCCTAGGCCTTATATGTATCTACATGGTTGCTTTTTCATTAACACTCCGTTTACAAAGGGTAGTAAGGAACTTCTGCAGTAATCTCTAATAACCACATCACAACTCTTAAAAATTACAGAGAAATATAAAACATGCGCCATGGTAAAAAATTTCTGTCATAACAAATAATACATACATGTCCTCTATCAGCAAAAAAAAAAAAACCTTGAAATCGGAGCCGGACAGTTGGGTGATGTCCCTTGTTAGACATACATAGGACAGGCATTTTACGCATCCAAACAACAATCTATACAACTTTATACGGAAATGGCAATTGTAATCTTCTGTTGTATTTATCTGAAGGAATCTCTCTGATGATAGATCATCAATATTAAGCAAGCATTCTCCTATTACATCGTTCATTGAACTGCATTTCAAATGTTGCAACGTAGCGGAGGAACCATTCTCTATGTTCATCACTAACAGCCCCTAAATTTTGTCGAAAAGATGATTCCAACAGATGAGTCCAAATATGATTCCAACAAACGTAATTTCAAGGACTTGTGACATTCCGTGGTTTGGAAGCAGTGAACCGTATCACTAATAACAGTTTCATAATTTGGTACTTTAGTGTTATCACGGAAATTAGAACATAATAACTTAAATACTTGCTATGCTGCCTTTTCTATGTTCGATAGTGTACATTCAATCTCACTATCTCCTATGACAGCTCTTATTTGTGAGCCAATGCACACGCCTTCGTTTGTCTTTGCGTCACTTAAGCTTGCGAATTTCTTCAGGTGCATGAAAGCTGGGCCACCTCGATTTAATGCTTTGACGAAGGTTTTCATTAAACCTAGATTGATATGTAATGGGAGAAGAAAACCATCTTTAGGAAGAAAAACTCGAATTGTTGACATGATACGTCCTTGACTCCTGGAACATATTCCTTTCCTGATGGTCGTTTTCGGCACGCAATGGTTAACTCTGTCTCAGCTGTCCCATTCACAAAAAAGGAACAAAATTTGATGTACTCTTGTTGTATGCCTCTAAGGATTCCAATAACTTTAAGGTTTCCACATATTCGCCACTCAAACGTATTAGAACTGAATGTACTGCAGTATGTCACGCATTACCTACATGTTTCCTTTGTGTGAACAGCCTACGCCACTGGAACGAATGAACAAGGATAACCATTATGGAGTAGCAGTACCTTCAGACGATCTTATATGGATCAATGAACAATTGCCAATTTCCTAGATAGTGTTCATGGCCAAAATCCTGAAATAAACCATTAACATTTTACAATTCCTCCTGTCTCCGAAAAGTAAACTCTGTCGCGTTCTCAATGTGCTGATTTTGAAGTTTTTTCTCCAATAGATTTCATTCCTGAAGTCGAAAGCCCAAGATTTCCGCTGTTGTTTTCGATAGATTTTTAAGTTCCGTATATGATCGAGTAACTCTTCTTGTATGATGAGATGTGATGCAGAAGAGAGAGATGGAGGCTCGAAGTTGACTTCGTTGTTGCCTGAACTTCCTTCTTCCACATAAAAGTTATGATTTTCGGAAGCTTTATTTTGATTTGATTTTGATATTTTGATGTGATATTTTGATTTTGAAGAGAAGCCCTTTACATCCTTCAAACAAAAGTATGAGTTACTTATGTGGTCTCTGGGCTCCCTCCAAATCATTGGTACGGCAAATTTTAGCCCACTTCGCTTTCCTTGTATCCAGTTTCACAAGTTCCTGGAACAAGAATTGCGAAAGATAGTGGTGCCCATCGCTTATTTCAATCGTCTACTCGGTATCCAAACTACAGTTCATATGCTTTTTTAATCACAGGGGTAAGGCTACTTCTTTGACTCTTCAACGTCAGTTCACTACATACAGTATATAACAAAATGAATCAGGGTTATTCTTCTACTGATGGAATATTCTGATACATTGTCTCCTTCTCCTTATATATCTCACTGGTAGAAACTCACACAAACATTAAAACTTTACAAACACCTCCAATTGCAAAGCACAACCTTTATATGTTGTATAGTATAAAAACAGATGGCAGCTCTTGTTCTTCAGTAGTACCAGCACCGTGATTGTTATGTAACAAATTTATCACTACATGATTCAGTATAATATTCTTTTAAAAAAATGCTAAGCTGATAACGATATTACTTTTAAAAAGCGCTTGGGTAAAACCAGTAAACGAATTCACAATTAGGGAATTCACTGTACGTGATATGAAGGAACTAATCGCACATTCGTGTTTTGTTTGCAAAAATTCATTAAAAAACATTTTTAAGCAAAGGATAAATTTCGTGTTGTACATTGTTATAAGAATTTCTTCACATCTAGTAGCTTCAACTATTAGCTGCCAAATGACGTTAGGATTGACACGCTGCCACTCATATACCATGAGATTTGGAGCACTAACGCAACCTCGTGCGCAAAAGGCTGAATATTTTCTAGACAAGCTGATAAGTTTCTTAGAAGTTTTCGAAAGATCAATTCCAGTCTAATCTTCTTCAGCGTTCTCAGTTCAAGTGCTCAAATGTATTTTCTACTTGAATGAACACTATATAAGTTTGTTGTCTTTTTCAATAAGTCTTTTAGCGGTTATCCTTAATAAGTCAGTAGTACCTCGTTATAGCCTTATCATAACAAGTCCAAACTGTCCCTAATCTATTTCTTTATTGGCACTTAATAACAACTTTCTATTCAGTATTCAAAGCATGTGATATGAAACTAATAGTTCTCTAGTTCTCATTCCATTTGAGTTCAATACCTGAAATCAGGACTTGAAAAATCCTGGAAATGAGGTCGTCATCCCGACTGGAAATACGATTCTGGCGCCTACCTAATTTAAGGCCAAAATATGTAGATATATTGTATGTATCTAATTATATTATTATTATTATTATTATTATTATTATTATTATTATTATTATTATTATTATTATTACATCGTCTGATTTTCACAACTGGCGCCTAGGTCAAAAAAAGAATCACCGAGCGGTTGTTTCCGATAATATGATAATTGATTTCTTCAAAGAATCTCTTGGCCACCCTTTCTTGTCACATACTTTTCAATGTAAAGTCAGAACAAGCCTTTCTTCCGTTTTCCCTTTATATTCTTTATAAGCTTAATTAGTATTTATCTACCAGTTACTTTCTCTCTCTACCCGAAGTGTCGTAGTCCTCTTCCTGGAACGCGGCGCGAAATATCCAGGTTCAATTCCCGGCTGTAGTTCCACGTTAAGTTGTATGTTTGAGCCTCATATATAGAGATGCAAGGGCTCGAAAACGGCTTTTTTGGAAAAAACTCGTTTTTTTCTGTTTCGCTTTTTTGGTTGGGAAATTTTGGGCTTTTTTGAAAATGTTGCTTTAAACTGATAAAGCAAACTTTGTTTCGCTTCTCTACAACAAAAATACTCATTTAATTAGTGGTTGATCCAGATAATAATATAAAACCGAAAATAAACCATGAATTTCGAAAAGATTTTTTAAAATTCTTAACATATTTACATTATAAATTCCGTAGGATTAATCAATATATGTAATAATATTTTAACCTCTTATATACAATAAGTACTTTAAAAAAGAGACACAAATAACTAGCAAAATTGTATGTAGTATTTTTACTTCAAAATATCACACACCCTCTTTTTGAAGCAAAATAAAGAAAAACATGAGAGAAATCTGCACATCAAGAGCTTCGTTTCGGGTGGTTCTGTACATTCTTAAAATTTTTCAGTTAAGTTTTAACTTTCATATACATTGTATGAATATTTCGAACAAATTTTTCAATGATTGATCACATACGTAATAATCTGTTACCACCTATCAGGTGCTTCGGATCTGAACAATCGGTAAAGCTCCAAATTCTGTAACGCACTGAATGTTCCTTAAGCTTGTTCAGAATCGGGAAGTATCGCATTTTCTGTTCATGGATCATATACGTAATAAACGGTTCATCTGAGCGTATGGTTTCCTAGGCTGTAGAATATATAACCACCATCACGGTTTACCCAGTCCTGAAGGTTTCTGAATGTTTAACGAATTTTTAACAAGAAAATTCAACATATCGTTACGAAACTATGGAATACATTTCAAAAGAGTGGAAGAATCAGTCACTGTTACAATTCACAAGAAAGACGACAAAATTGGTTGTAATAATTATCGAGGCATTTCTCTACATTCTATTAATAAGATTGACCCCATACGCAGATGAAATTATTGGAGGTTATCAATGTGGATTTAGTCGAAATCGACCAGATATTTATCATTCGACAAATACTCGAAAAGAAATGGGAATATATTACCCAGTACATCAACTGTTTATTGATTTTAGAAAGGCTTACAACTCGGTTAGGAGGGAAACATTGTACAACATTCTTACAGAATTTGAAATACCGAAAAAGCACTAGATTTATTAAGTGTTTAAATGAATCCTAGAGTAAAGTCCAAGTAGAAAAATGCGAACTTCTACGTTGAGATTGGCCTGAAACAAGGATATGCGTTATCGCTGTTATTATTCAGCTTTGTTCCGGAGTACGCTATAAGAAAAATCAAAGATAGGAACCAGGGCCTAGAGTTGAATGGTATTCACCAGGTTATGGTGTATGCTGATGATGTAAATCTGATAGAACGATCGAAAGAAATGCAGAGGCCTTATTAAACACTTGTAGGGACATGAGTAAATGCAGAGGAATCTAAATACAAGGAAGTTAACAAGGATCGTAATACGGCAAATTATTTATGAATGCGTTAAAATATCAATTAATACTTTCGACACAGTGGATACTTTAAAATATCTTGGATCAATATTACTAGACCAAAATCATACCCACAAAGAAATTAAATGTCGACTGAAATAGGAAATTCTTGTTATTATTCAGTTCAAAATATTTTGTCGTTGCGAATTTTGTCAAGGAATTTAAGCTTAAAATATATAAAATGATCATCTTGCATGTTATGCTTTATGGTTGTCAAACATGGTCGCTTACGCTGAGGGAAGAACGCAGACTGAAATTATTTGAGAATAAAATTCTGAGACGGATATTTGGACCCAAGAGGAACGGGAATGGGGAATGGCGAAAACTTCATAAGGAGGAACTACGTAATTTATACGGTTTACCAAACACCGTTAGAGTCATCAAGTCTAGGAGGCTCAGGTGGGCAGAATGGAAGAAAGTAGGAACGCATTCAAAGTTTTAACTGGAAATCCAATCGGGAAATGTCCATTAGGAAAACCTAGGCCCAGATGGGAGGACAATATTCAGATGGATCTAGCAGAAATAGGAATACAGAATAGAAACTGGATTGAATTCGATAAGAACAGAAGTCAATGGAGAGCTTTTGTGGCCATAGAGAAAGAGAGAGAGAGAGAGAATACATTTAAGTTAAGCACAACTGCACAACAAACATGAAAGAGTGGTTAGCTTTCGCGTTTCTATCGTGAAGTCCGGGATTCAACCCCGCATTCGACCATTTTAACAAAAGTTTTTCTTAATTCCATCTGTGAATGTCCTGGCCGACTTCCTTTTTAATCGCTTTTAAATCTTTGTTATTACTAATTACGAGCAGTGTTGGATTTGCGAAGAGGGTTAGGGTGGGGATGTCTTTCGGATTGAAGCCTCTACCCCGAAATTACGGAATTTCTAAAACAAACTAAATATTAGTTTTGCCTTTACTCATAAACTTCAAGCTGTCCCCAAATAAAAAAAAATAGGAATTTTTACAAAAACTAAGCATTAATAAGAAAAGCCCCTCCCAAAATACTTTTCTAAGTCCGCCACTGATTATCAGTATAAAATGGGCTTCAAGGTTGTATCTGGAAGATTATAGCTGGTATACAAGCGAAACGAAATATTTGTTATGCCTGTACTCATAAATTTAAGCTTTTCTCAAATAAAAGTTAGGAATTTTTAGAAAAAACAAACATTATTCAGAAAAACCCCTCCCAAATATTTTTCTAAATCCGATACTGATTATTTCTATCAAATGGTATTCAAGGTTGTGTCCGGAAGATTATTGTTAAATCATTGCACAACTACAGTATAATGGAAATGTGGAAGGACGCTCTGACAGATATATTGAAAAACGTACGCTCTGATGGATATATTGAAAAACATAAGTTTAATTGTGTGCTAGAAGCTAGAATACTAAGCTCTTACAAGTTAAACACGGATGACTAAAAAGAAATGATCTAGAGAAGAAAAATGTCGATAATTCAGAAGTTAAAATAAAGTTAAATAGCTTCTAAAATTGCCCTCAAATACTACGTACTTTATGTTTACTTTAATTCATAAACCATGTGCTCCATAAATCATGTTGGCGAATTCCAGAGCGAAATATAGCATTCAGGTCATGGAATCTTATTTAACTTGAGAGTATACTATAAGAAAGCTATTTAAACAGAAAAATCATGAAAATGAAAAAAGCCAAAATTTCCAAAATTCTCGTTTTTTTCCCAAAAAGCCGGCTTTTTATGTGCAAAAAACCATCGATTCAAAAAAGCCGGCTTTTTTGCATCTCTACTCATATATCAATGGTGTTGAAAGAGAAGTTAACCTCTAAGTTGCTCTTCTTCCTGCAATCCTATAACTTAAATTAATTCTTAATATTTTACTCAACTTCCTCTTAATGTTAGGGGACAATGTGGTGCAGTGGTAGAGAGCTTCGCTTTGGTGTGAGGGGTTCTCTGGTCAGATAAGTTTGTGGAAGACAACATCGTATCCGTGGGTTTTCTCAAAGTTCTCTCGTTTCCTCCCACAATCTCATTCCACCTATTTTACCATCATTATTCACTTGCGTTAAACATCGGTCTCCCTTAGCCTCAAGCGCATAGGGATGTTAAACTGATAATGTTCATTTAATTTTTATTTATTTATTTTTTAAAGCTCTTGATATCTACCAAGGTTTGTTCGTTTTCCTGTTTTCGGAGTTACTGACCTCTAATTGAAGTAGGATTAGCTATCTGCTCATTTTTGTCTCATTTTTTTAAAAATAAAAATAAATTAATGGGACAGACAAAATTATGGGTGTCCGAAGGCGAAGTAAGAGGGATGGGAAGTTTAGAACTCTTCGCCGGGACTCTTAAGTTAAAACAGTATATACCTGCATTTCAACTTTTTTTCGTCTTTTTTTTTTTTTTTTTTTTTTTTTGTATTATCTCTGATTTTTCTTTCCGATACGGTTTTCCTACCTAAATAAATTAAATATATGTAAAAAAAATAGCTTATGGAATCATACTGTATTTTGTAACATTACTACAATGGTAAAATCTTGCCTTCTGTATTGGGGTAACCTATTTTTTTTTTGGGGGGGGGGGAGCGTAACTTACTTGATACGCAGAGTTCGGAGATTGTACTTCATATGCATAGACATGATTCTATCAATGTATTCCAAATTTTCAAAAGTGAAAATATGTTGCGTGGTGGTGTACTGTTTGATTTATAAATGTGTTTGATAATTTTTATAGGTTATTTCTTTCCCATATGCTCCAGTTATGTATTGGTAGAATTTTTTAGTATACGTTCGACCGTTTTCAAAAATATAACTTGTACCTATCCTTATTCGCATTCGACAGTTCGAGATCAAATATTCGCAGTGAACCATGTCTGTGTCGAACGCAGTAATCAGGGATTGTTTACTGTATGAGTTCAAGTTGGGCACAAAACGTGCGGAAGCAGCAAGAAAAATATATGCAGCGTTTAGAGAAGATACAATTAGTGAACGGAAAGCTCAAAAGTGGTTTCAGACCTTTTCGACCGGCGATGAGACACTTGAAGACAAATCTCGATTGGCCAGACCAAAATCTCTCGATTTGGACCAACTCAAGGCAGCAATTGAAGAGGATTCAAGTCAAACGTGTCAAGAACTGGCTCAACGATTTGGGTTAAGCGATGAAACCATTCGTGTACACTTGCATGAGCTTGGAAAATCATGGAAACTGAGTAAGTGGGTCCCTCACGTGCTGACTGCTGCGAAAAGTCTCCAACGACTGAACATTTGCTCTTCCTTCCTGACTAAGAACAACAACTGTCCAATTTTGGATCGCGTTTTGACTTGTGATAAAAAGTGGGTAATGTACGATAACAAAAAACGCTCGTACATAGGCTATCGTCAAATGACTCCATGCCTTTAAATGCAAAACCTGCTCTTCATCAGCGAAAAGTGATGCTGTGTGTATGGTAGACTACTGCTGGGATTGTTCATTATGAGTTCTTGCAAAGTGGTAAAACCATAACCAAAGAGATGTACTCAGCACAATTGCAAAGAGTAGCCGAACAACTTGCAAAAAAAACAACCTGGACTAGTGAATAGGAAGGGTGTTCTTGTCCACCAAAACAACGCTAGACCTCAAACAGCAAAAGATGACCCTCGAGGTGATTTCTTCTCTCGGCTGTGAACTTCTGTCACATCCAGCGTATTCACCAGACATTGCTCCATCAGACTACCATCTTTTCTTGTCTATGGACAACCATATGCGCAATCGACAATTCAGAACTCGAGAAGAGGTTGAAAACGCGATGGTGCAGTTTTTTGAGTACCAACACAAAGATTTCTTCAAAAATTGCATCTATAGGCTTGTAAAACGATGGGAGAAGGTTGTATAAGCGGATGGTGGATATTTTGCGGAATAAACATAAGGTAAACGCATTTTTGGAACTTTTCTTTTTTGTACTGAAACCGCATGAAGTTTCCTTGTTACCTGGTACTTCCATTACGTTCCTGAATTAGAGGAAATATATGCTGAACTATAACGATATTAGGTGGGTATACGCCGTATGCTTCCGTATACACTCCTCTATAGGTTTGTAGTGCTAGGTTATAGAGAATTTTATTGAGTCATTGCTATGTACTCTATATCATGTAGTACATTGATAGGTTGCGAAAGTTTAGAAAAACGTTAGAACATAATCGACCAAAGTTAACTAGCTATCATCTGGAGGTGAAAACTAAACAGTGTCGACATTTAAAAGTTAATTTAAAACAATGAGTGGCTGACAGCTTATGAAGTGAAAATATTATTGTTTTGCTTTCCTTGCCTATTGTTTGAAGGGAATTAGCAGTGAAATTGTATTTTACTTAGAACATCCGATTGAAAAAGCAAATAAGTATGAGAACTGTAAGAAACATATTAACATTATGCTGAATTTAACTAGTGTGAGCACAGGCCAGTAGCCAGCCCAAAAATGTAGAGGGGGCCCGGTAGAAGTTAGGGGAGGCCCGAGCCAACCATTTTATAGTTCATCAAATAGTAACATAAGCAATTCATCATATCTGCTCTTGAACATTTAAGTATTTTGATTCTACTTTATTCTCATATCCCCTCTACACACTCACATTAAGTTAACATTCTGTAATCTACATGGAAAAAAGTGAATTTTATTAAATGAATATGACTAACTACACGAATTAGAGTTAAAATATAAATGTTTTAATAGTCCCACATGTAATACTAACATTAAGATCAAAAACGAGAGATGATCTACTGTGAAATAAGGAAATTCAACTTTACTTAGGCTTTTGTTTAGGGTTAACTTGCGAAGTTGCCCTTCCATTTTTATCAAAATTTTTAAAATTTACCTAGAAGAATTTGATAATTTGATTGCTTGTGTGCTTGATAACATGTAAGTGAAGCGTAATTTATGTGTAATACCTTTTGATAAGCGGTTATAAAGACGGGACTAATTCGCAAGTAGAGGGAACTACTTGTCTCTAGGTTCAGGACGGTTGGATTGTGGATAATTTTCGAGTAAACATGCCTGCAAGTGTACAGGATCTTTGCGCTGGATGTAAATTGACAGTACGAACATTTGTAAAACACGATGTTATTCGGGCAAGCGGGGCCTCCCATGCCCAGTAGCTTCATATATTTTTTTCGAATTTCTCAATAACCATAAATATTTCGATGACATACCATTCTGAATTCTTCTATCTTTAGTCGAAGTTAAAGTCATGAACATATCGAGTTGGTTAGGCTAATAGAGGTGGTAAGCCCCAGTTGCCCGTCTACGTTACAAAAATATCTTGCCCGGACAAGAGTTAATCTTTTGAATATTCATGGCTTAATGAATGAAAGAACAAAGACAACCAAAAATCGTTCACGAGTTTCTGCTTGAGATAGGAGAGCTCTACAAACCTAAGTACGTACTAAGGTAAGTGCGAAGTAGACATAACCTAACCTAAGTAATCTAGTAGTGCGTTATCCCTGCTTATTTCGGCTTCTCGCTTCACTCGTTCTTCCCTCTCAACTCCGCACTCCCCATTAACTACACACAACCGTGCTCCGCGCGGCCTGCCAGTCTCCCCTTTAGGTTAACAATGGATTTCCATATGTAATTGTGGTTCCTCCCCCGTACTCACGCCTTCGAGGTAACGTAACAGAACATAAAATGAAGAAAGTTTAAGTAGAAATTGATGATTGTAGATTTTATTATGGTTTTTGTTGAAAATTAGGTGGATGGATAACTTTGAAGTAGTTCCCTTGTTTACAATTACAGTTGTATTTTTTTAGATATTTATACTAAGTTCTTGTTTAAAATATTAAATTAAACTCGTTTTATATAAATAAACCACCTGCATACTATACCAAGAAGACACATACCAAAACAGCTTTAAAAAATACTATAATGTTATTCAAAGCTACACTGAGAAAAAAATGTATGCGGCATACGTAATATCATAGATTACATTTGTAAATCCTGTAGTTTTTGGACTTAACGTACAGCAAGCGTATAACTGAAGACGCATGTTTTATAATACTTTCTGTATAAGTGCTCCATCCATCCATACTTTCCGTATGAAACAATATAGGCGGTCAGGATCTCACATACAAATGAACGTATATAACATATAGCTGAGGAAGGAAACATACATATATGTATGTACTGTTAGACATCAGACATCCTGCAACGGCATGATGTAACACCTAAGGGCAGTGCCTATGTAGCATACGGATAACGTATGCTCCGTTCTGCTTTTTGTAGTAAGCAAGAGGATTCCGTATATTTGTACAATATACCACTGTCCGGAGAACGGATTTTTCTCAATGTAAGTAAAACGTTCCATCCATCTAGTATCGAGTAAAAGCTTCACTGCTTCTTTAATGTTGAATTAAAACATTATTACGCGTACGTGAGTAAGAAATAGTTCCAATTTACAACGTTTTTATATGAAAACTAGCTACTTCCACGGGATCCCCCACCCCAAGTACAATACAAAACATTTTGCTACCTAATTTCTCCTCGAAATCTTCCAAATTTTTACTAGTCCTGGCTCCACAACCCGGAATTTAATCCTTAAACTTAAACGTTAAATATGTTCACTTGCTCAGTTACTCATCTAATTAAGGTAATTTAGCTTAACTTTATTCTTCTGCGAGAACAAACATATGAAAGTCATTGCAACCATTACCTTTTCGGTGAATGTTCCACCACAGTGCTTGTTTTACATATCACACCACCAGTGGCGTATTTAGGGAGGTGGCTTCCGGGCTTAAGCTTCCCCCCCGAAATCTTACTTAGTATAGTAAAGTAAATGAAATATCTTGCAGAATTTTTACATTTCCAGGCAAAGCCCCCCCCCCGAAAGTTAGCAAAGCCCCTCCCGAAACAAAATCGTAAATACGCCACTGCACACCACAATCATTTGGACCCTACTAGAATCAATCGCCTTTAACGGAACTCGGAGCTCTTAACTCAATTCACAACTAATTGTTCCACAGTTAATCTAAGGTTTGCTGTTGACTAGGATTTTGCAATGCATGTATGTACAACAAATACACAATACAATAACAATAACCTACCGCCGTTACTGCAATCGACAAAAGATAAAGGCTTTGTTCCTGCTCCTGTTTTTATGATTTGGCTTGCAGAAGCACTTCACACTTCGTCTCCTACCTTCCAGATCGCTATTACAACTGTGGCATGAAGTATTATGAACATATTCCTTCTTTTCGTAAAAACTTGCTTCAATACGTATTGTGTCATTTCATATCGAGATTCGAGAAGTCTGATAAACTTTACTTTAACTCCTTTAAAATATGTTTAGAAGTGTTCATCAAATAGTTAAAATGGAAAAATTCTTGAAATAATCTCTTTTATATTGCATTTTATTCTTAGTGTTTACACATATAATTAATGAGTTTTTTTTGCAAGCCTTCCCTGAAAATTTTAGGGGGGCCAAGAAAAATTTAGGGGGGGGGGGCGGCCCCCTCTTGCCCCCCGTGGATACGGGCCTGTGTGAGCACCATGGGCGCACTCAAGGCTCCGAATCCTCCCTCAAAACTTCGTAATTCGACATATGTTTGTACAGTCAGCAGCAAAAAACCTGCAACATGAGCATGTAAGTTTATTGTGAAATACGCCTAACAGCCCAGAGAATCAATACAACGTGTAAGTCTCACGAATCACGCCAGGAGAGATCTCGGCGTCCTCCCCTGCACACTTATTTTTGGAAGAAAAAGTGTCCTGTCCTTTTCATTTTGCTTTTGATGTAATCCTATTAGAATCGAGCTTGCACCATCACACATTCTGATAGTTTGAAGTGTTGATACAATCTCTTAAATGTTTTCCATAAACTATATTCTTCTCGTGTGAAGAACGAATATTGCTCCAAGTAATTTGCAAATTAATCTCCCATGCTACGTATTATTGAATGCTTTCTCCAGGGTGAATAGTACAAAAATGGATTATCCTTATTATATTGATTGCACATTCAAGTACTTCAGCGTAGTAAATCATCTCGGAGACTTGCTGAGAACAAAATTCTGTTTGATATATTGTTTAGGCGAATATGAGAACTCCTTTCAAGAAAACAAAAGTTAATTGAAGCTTAGACCTTTATTCATTACGATTTATTTTAGTATAAAATTCGTATGAGTACAAAGTATACAAATTTGTTCTTTCCATTGAAAAAGAACAGTAAACGAATAAAACATGTTAATAATATAAAATAGAAGAATTGTGCATGTATGGTTTCTTTGGTATTGCTGTGGATGTTCAGTGTTTGTAACAACTTGTGGCTACAAGTAACAAGTTGTAGGTCACTTGTAGTTTCCGTAAGGAAGGAAAGGAAAGAAAAAGCAGTTCAAATGTTTCACTTGTTGTAAGGTTGTGTTCTATTTTAATCTAACTAATCTTTGGCTCAGCGTTGCCAGATCTAGCATAATGATGCTAGATCTAGCATAATTTGCATGTCTTTAGCATTTAGCATCTTGCTTTTAGCATCCTGCCCAAATCTAGCATAATTTCAGCAAGTTTATCAAAAGGTCGCAAAACCTGGAGATGAGAAAGAAGTTAATAACGGGAAGGAAAAGAACGGCAGAAATGTATCCTGTCAAATTGATTCATACAATCGGTAAACCATACAGGCACCCTTATTGTTCGAAGCAAGTTCGAAACGGCAGGAGGTCATCCCTTTACCGATATCTTTAGAGAAGAGGCGAGGGAAAAAAATTAAATGTTTCTGAAAGGGGATTTGTCACGTTAGAAGAACTTGTAGCTGTCATAAAAAAATCTTGAAATCCTACCATATTTCACCGTGTACACTTAGTCTTGAAAGGGTCATGAAACATTTTTTTTCCGTCTTGCAAGCAGTTGAACGTTGCGCAACTTTCTGGGACGTCTTGCTTGCTACCTGCTATCGCCCTCCCGCTGACATAAAAGAAAAACCAGTTTCGCCGCTTCCGAAACAACGGATTCTTTTGGACAGGGAGGGAAAGTGCGCCAAAATACAAGTTTTTAATAAGGAGGTTCACTGTTTGTCCACTAGAGTGCAGTGCTGCATGGATGGTGATACCTTTCTTGCTTACAAGAAGTTGTAAAATCTAAACAGTAGATAGAAAGATTGGATAGCAAGGTCTTTTTTATGACAGCTACAAGATTAATGTAAAATGGAAACATACCATGAAAATGAATTTTATTGCAGACGGTAGCTTCTTGATGAAACAAATGTAGGTGACTCAAAGGTCTTTCGGCATGTTTTTGACCCAGTTCACCCCAGAAATGCATTTTTTTGGTAGCTCCACCCAGGGTTTTCTAATCTTTGACAACCAGGTTATTTTCTTTCAAAATATGTAAACAAACACTTTGCGTTCATTTATACAATATATTTTTATTTCCTTATTCTTCTTAGAAGCCAAAAGCTGTGAGTCTGGCAATGTCTGCACTAGTTTAGTTGAGTTACAAAGACTTGGTGCTTGAAGTATTGAGTTCTATTCTCGTATTTTTGCGCTCTGTGTATTTTAAGGTACGTTATCGCATTTCAACTTTGGTTTTCTTTTCTTTAAAAACTTCTGAATTAGTAATTATGAGTATCTAGCATAATTTGACCCAATCTAGCATAACTTCGATCAGGTTTTGGAATAATTAAGAGCTGTGAGTCTGGCAACGCTGGTTTTAATGGAGGTATTTAAAAGAGTAGAAGGAGAGGTTATTAATACTTTGTTAAATATTGAATTGTGTTTACCTCCTAACATTGGGAGATAGTTTAGTTACTAAAAGATTTTTGTACAGCTTACTTTCACTGCAGTGAGTCGGTATTATAGTGACAGCAAAAAGTCTATTATTAAAAGATACAACATTACTGCAGATACTAGTAAACTCGTCTAACTCGAAGTTGTATTAATTCAGCCAAAGCACCCTGGAAGCCAGCATTGTAGTCCAATGCTACTTCATTCTGAATATAATCACTTCTATCGTCCTTAAAATTATCGTTGTCGTCCGGGCCTCCAACCAAAGCACCATACAGTATTTGTGGATTAGGTGCATCCTTATTAAACGCATCCCAGCTACACGGTGCAGGCATATCTGGACAAGAACTGTAAGAAAACAAAAATATATTATGCTGTGTATGTAATATACAGAAAGAGAGAGAATAAAGGAGAGTCACGAGACATCATTTAGCTTTGCTAAAATAAGTAAATACTCATGTGAAAAATTAGTTCTTGCGTAGGTCACAGAAGTCTAGTATCCAGCCCAAAAATGTAGAGGGGGCCGATCCAACCATATTACCGTATAGTTCATTTGCAAGCCTACCGTAAAAGTTTTAGGTGGGCCAGTAAAAATTTTGGGGCCCAGGCCCCCGTGCATGCAGGCCTGGGTTACAGACAAAAATACATGCAAACAAGCATCGTCCTACAAGTGCTGTGGAAATTCGTTTTGATTATCTGCACTGAGAAAGAACCAATCTCTATGCCACACACCCATGTTTCACCGAAAGAAATAGTCGCACGTGACGTCATGAATTCCTAGACATCATCATGCTTTTATCCGCTTCACTTGTCTGTAATAGTGCTGAAAGATCAGAAAGAAAATGAAGCCTACTTATCTTGGTTTCTGATATTATAGCCAATAGTTAGCTTAAGAGCAATCATATTATTTCATTTTAGTTTCTGTGGCTACTCTATCTAGGTTTGAATTTTTTAAATGTAGTTTCATTCCCATCAATAGATGGGCGTGGAACAGAAGGTTACGCCTTCTATTGGGCCAGTGACACCAATTTAAGACTTGTAAGAAGGTATGAGGAGTGGGTATGAAGTTTTCTTACTTATTGATTTAAAAAGAGCCATGTGTTGAAGTGAGTAGACGGTAATTATGAAAAATAGGAGATCTCGGGGAATCCGAATTCCAACGAGGAAAAATTGTGGATGAGAGTAGTTTGCACAAGTACATCTAAGATATTCAGTGTGTTAGGTATGTTTCCAAGAAAATGACACTCTTCAGAACTCATGGGAAAACAGCATCGAATAGTGGTCGGACAAGCATCAGTGACAGAGGCAGCCAAACATTGAAGGACCTTAGAGCTATGGTGACCATAAAATTTTCAGCTGAAAACGGAACAGGTTCCGGCTTTTTAAAAATCATGAGAAATGAAAAACAGGTCAGTGTATAAATTAGGCCTACTTCCTGTTTATCTTAGGAATACCTAATACATTTATATTGTAATATAACATAATATTGGCGTTAACAGAAATTTGTCGTTAAAAAATTTCGCGTTTAAATTTCCTGTACCTACATACAATTTACTTACAGGGGGTAGACCTAAAAAATCTAAAAACACTTTATACAGGACACGTAAGTTTGGTCCTCCACTGTACAACACGTGTTGCGGTTGCCGATCGTTTTTTGTTTTCAATGTGTCATGTGGACCTTCCTCTTCCTTCATCAGTAACCAGTTCATCTGTGAGTGTCGTGGTGTGAAAGTGGTGCGGTAAAATGGGCAACCTGACAAACTTCCAAAGAGGCATGATCGTTGGTGCCCGTTTGGTTGGAGCTTCAGTGGCAACAGTGGCGAACATTGTGGGGGTATCGAAAGCCACTGTGTCCAATGTCACGACGGCATACACAATTATTGGCAAACAACGTCTGCAAAGCACAACAGTGATTGAAAGACAATCCTGTCAGATAGGGACCTCAGGGGATTGAAACGGATTGTAGCAGCTAAAAAGAATACCACTGCAATGAAAATTACGTCTGAACTCAATTCCGGCCTACATAACCCGGTTTAATCGAAAACTGTGCGAGGGGAACTTCATAAAATGAAAATTCATGGCAGGACCGCTATCGCCAAACCCCTGGTCACAGCAGTAAATGCAAAGAGGCATATCCAATGGTACAAAGATCATAAGACGTGGACTCATGAGCAGTGGAAACACGTAATGTGGTCCGATGAATCGACCTTCACCTTGTTTCCAACAACCGGTTGTGTTTACGTATGGAGAACACCGTCGCAGGTCTATGATATAGACTGTCTGCTCTCAACTCTAAAGCATGGGGGTGGTTATGTTACAGTATGGGCAGTGATATCGTGGTTTTCAGCAGGTCCCATCATAGGCGCCGACTTGAAGAAAATATTGGGGGGGCCAAAACAATGAATAAATATATCATCATATTCAGCTGTTTTCTATCAACTGCTTGAAAATCCCCCCTCCCCCCAGTTCTTCGTAAGCTGCATTCGCTCCGTTGCATCCAAATTCACGACTTAATGCAAATTTGCCTAAAGGCTTTAAGACAAATTCAAGGTCAAAATTTGGGAACTTCACTGCAAGTTGCGCTCACATTGATCTTCACTTGTCATATCTGTTCTGCCTAGTGTTATAAAATTTCTGGAAATTTTGAACCGGCTGGTAAAAAACCGTTTTTGCCGGTTGCTTTCCGGAAAAATTGGGAAAATAACAAAAATCTTTGTATTAAGTTAGTTTCACTAGGAATGGAACAGTTATTTTTCAAACTCGTGAAAAATGTAAATTTGAAATTTCAATATTGTGAATATTTAAAAAAAAAAAAAAAAAAAGAAGCATTCGAAAATGAAACTTGTAATTATTCTTGAAAATTAATAGTATGCACTTATTTCCTTTATGTACTTATCAGTCGTTTACTCCTGGTTGTGCATTAATTACAGAACTTTTACAATTGCATACACATTTACCATAATGAAGAGTTTATGTTGCAACAAATAGGCTTTTGAATGAAACTGAGTTCTTAATGTGCTCTTTGATCTGGTGAAATTTTGTTAATTTTAAGCAAATTCCTTCTTAAAAGAAAGAGAAGTAGACAAATTTCACTAATACTCATGCACTAAAACATAATTACTATTATTTAATATTCAAATACAGACATTAATATAAACTTTGTGTACAAAACATTCTATGTAAACAAATACGTTTTCTAATGCGAAAAATTATCTACATATATAAAATGAAAGTGACTATATTTGTAACTTAACAACTCTTGAACCGCCAGATTGATCTCGACATAGATGATGGTTCGGGCCTGGGATGGATTCTACCACTTCACTTTGAAAGTGCAACTTGGAGGAAGGAAGTGCGGATATATATTGAAAATTAGCGATCTTAGTGTCGAACTCATCGTTTTCGGAGTTGCTGAGATGAACAGTGATATTTCCAATGAAGCTTAAATTCAAATTCAACACTGCAACTTGGGGGAAGGGGAGGGAGATACTTAAAATGATCAAAAATGACCGATATTAGTGTCAAATCCATAGTTTTCGTGGTTTCTGAGATGAACAGTAACATTTCCGATGCTGTTTAAATAAAAATTCAGGCCCGCAACTTAGGGGAGGGGGAAGTAGAGATATAGAAAAATGATTGAAAATGGCCGATATTAGTGTCGAATCCATAGTTTTCGGGGTGGCTGAGATGCAAAGTGACACTTCCGATGGCGTTTAAATCCAAATAAAGCCCCCATTAGTTACGCATAAAGGGGAAAATTACATGTAAAAGTAACTGAAAATGACTGATACTAGTATCAAATTGATAGTTTTGGGGGTTCCTAAGGTCATTGGTGACAGTTTTGGTGCTCTTTATACCCAAAATGAAACGCATTCTCTCATGAAATAAGATCATCTCTCTTTTTGAGTTGTTCAAAAAATATAAATACAAATAATACAGAGGGATTTTTATCAGAAATCAGAAAACTAAAAAGTAAAAGTAAAAGCTGTTACTTTAAAAAACTGTTTCCTGGTTGTGAGATACGTTGTATACATATATGCTGCAGACACGTTACAGAAAATAAGATTAATATCAGGCGAAGAAATAGTTTTTAAGTTATATTTTCCGGGTTTTGCCAATATTTCCGAACAAAAGATTTTTTCTAATGGGTTCAAAATTTCCGGAAATTTTACACAGCACAAGGCCAATAATTATCTCCATAAAATATACAGGGTGATTCAAAACAACACCGACAACGTTTGGGAGGGGATTCCTGATACCAAGATAAGAAAATAAAGTATAAACCATCCTGGGTGCACAAATGCTTCCTTTCGGAGTTACAGGATGCCGAAAACGTGAAAAAATGAACTTTAAAGGTCCATAGCTCCAAAAATATGGGATCTACCGTAGTCGAGTCAAGACTTCACTTAGAAACTAGTATGTGCCCTATCCAAATAGCCATGTTTCAGAATCCTGCGGTACTTCCGCAACAATTTTTATAGAGGCAGTTGGAGAGTACTTCAAATTATATGACCGTAGCCAAACTCTCTCTATAAAAATTGCTTCGTGAGTACCTTAGGATTCTGAAACATAGATTTTTGGATAGGGCACATGTTAGTTTCTAAGTGAAGTCTTGATCCGACTACGGTAGGTTCGACACTTTTGGAGCTATGGAGCTTCGAAGTTCATTTTTTCATGTTTTCGGTGGCCTATAACTCCGAAAGGAAGCATTTGTGCACCCAGGATGGTCTATACATTTTATCTTATCTTAGTGTTAGCAATCCCCTCCCAAACGTTGTCGGTGTTCCGTGTTCTTTTGAAACACCCTATATATTTGATTTTAACATGCTGGTATTAACTAGAATGATTCTGGCACTCTTATTTAACACTTCCCTGCCATAAAACGGTAATTTTATAAGATTACTTAAGATAATTTAAATACATCTATATTAATTATTCTAACTAGGATTATATTTTAGGATCTTTTGTTGCCATGATTTCATTCTATCACGGTGCAAAGGAATGGTACAAATATATTTGTTGCCACAAAATTTCCCTATTCTAATACAAGAAACATAACTACTCAATGATCTTAACTGTAAACTAGTAAATATAAAATAGTTTTCATTTTAAAAGCATAATGTAATAAAATATTCGAAAATTTCAATTTTTTCCAATTTTTCCGTTTTTTTTCAAGCTCGGGGAAAAACGGTAAAAAAAACTTTTTTTTACCCAAAATTTCCAGTTTTAGTGCTGCCAGAGTGTTGGTTGAAGCTTCAGTGCTCCATTCTACACAGTTTTGAAAATGGCGTTTTCTATCGATTAAAAAGGTTCTTCCTATATTGAATTAAAAGCACGACGAAATCTACGACAGAAATTCTTGCTCCTCTTTGTTAATTCTTCCTCGACTGGATTATATTGGACGGGCGAGGACCCCATCTATAAATATTGGGGGGCCAAAAGTGTCTTGCCCCCCCAAAGTCGGCGCCTATGGGTCCCATCATAGCCTTGCATGAAATGATGAATGCTAAGGCATATGAGGTCATTTTGGGGGGATCAGGTTCTACTTTTGGTCCAAATATTGTTCCTATTGTGATGGCATCTACCAAGATGATTTGGCACCCTGTCACTCTGCAAAAACGGTGAAATTATGGTTTAAGGAGCATGACCAGGAGCTATCACACCTCTCCTGGGTCCCACAATCACCAGATCTGAACATCATTGAGCCATTGTGGTCTGAGTTAGAAAGGCGCGTTCGGTCTCATTACCCTCCATCAGTGTCCCTTAAGGAACTGGTGCATGTTTTGGAGGAACAATGGTACAAAATTCCACACACCACGACTCAGGAGCTGTATACGTCCGTTCCATGTCGGATCCAAGCTATTTTGGACGCAAAAAGAGGCCCCACCCCATACTAGGTATGATTTTCACACTTTTGTAAACGTTTTAGATATTTTTTTGTCCTAACCCCTGTATAATGACTATACGTAAGAATGAATATGAAAACTGACGATAGAATTGCTAGAAGTGAAAAGAATGTG